>NC_086009.1:2030000-2200000 GCF_030014385.1 Trichomycterus rosablanca | reverse complement strand
CCTTTACTCTGACAGTTTGTTCTCTGTTACTGTGTTTTTATTTTATAAAGTTTTTTTATTTTTTTATTTCTGTATCACGTGTAAAATCAGAACAGGAGTGTATCCGACTACATCGACAGGTATCTCAACCCCACTTTGAAACGATTTAATAAATCAAATGATCCCGAGGTTTGCCCGTGTGCTCTCTGGCGACCGGTCCACACAATCTCTGACCAGATGACAGGACCCGGTTGATCGTTTGTATCTTCTGGATGTGAACATTCGAGCTATTGAAATAAACGTCAAACTAGTCGTCGCTAGAGCTTTAATATCGTCTATTTCACAACATGTGCAGTGCTTTAAAGAATAAATGATAATAATACTTAAAAAAAAACACTACATACAAGTTTACACACACTTCTAAAGGACATTCATTCATTCAAAAGATTTTAATGATTGTTATTCTTCAGAGACTGAATGATTGGAACATGCACAGAATTAATTAAAAGCAGTTAAAATTGCGAGGCACCGTCCAGTCTTAAAAGGCTGCCACGCTAGAGAGCCTCTGCTTTAAAAATAGACACCTTAGAGTTTGACTGAAGGTTGATGCTGAGGCGATTACTAGCTTGCTTGACTGAGGACAGTGTCACCCTACTAATCCATAGCAGACCTGTTTTTATAAATCCTGAGGATCATATTCATAAGGTGACTTTTTTTGACAGTGCTTTCATCCCGGCCTTGACAAAGAGACCTGCTTGTAACAGGTGCAGTCAAACACACCCTATTTATATGGGCACAGAAAACTCACCAGCCACAGTCTACTATAATTACTTATGAGAAATTAAGTGGTCATGACACAAATGTAATGATAAAACTTTTACCATCACAGTAATAATACATTTTTATATTTATACATTTGTGTATATTGGACAGGCAGATTTAGTTATTTACGCGAAACACACAATAAACTTACAAACATTCAAATTCTTCTAATTAATTTCTCAAGGACAAACTGCCCCCAGACTGGCCAGTTGGGACAAGTGTGATGAATACACTGGAGTGCTGAAGGACTGTTGTAAAAATAAAGGCTGGATTAATGAAATAAATAAGATCTATTAATAATGTTAATGAGCAAATGGAATTTAGCATGGTTATAATATAGTATAGAAAATCCAGTATACAAATACAAATATATGTTCACTGTCAGGTACCTTCACAACATGATCCACTGGGAAACCAACAAAAATAAAAACATTTTTTTGGTCAAAGTTAAAATTGGGGCAAGGCTATAAAACACATTTAATCCAATACATTTGTCTAAGGTTGATCTGAAAATAACGCTGGAGAAAACCAAATATTTTACAGATGATGACGACGACGACGATGATGAAGATGAAGAATACCATGAAGGATCCGTCTGCAAGCTCTGCGCCCACTGTGAGGTAATGCCATGCACACAGTACTGTACCTCAGTAATGTAGATAAAACATGACCAAGACGAGAGTACAGGTTCTCTTTTATTCTCTAGCTGCCTAATTGTATGTTGTATGTCCATTATTGTTGTTTATTTAAAAGTTCCCTCTGCCCCTTTATCTTTTTCAGCACTGCGACAGCTGTGACAAATGCCCATGTAAGAAGGGAGACAAGTCCGAGTACTGTGAATACTGTGAGGTGAGGAAAAAATAGTGCACAGAGTTACACAAGTCTATAGGCATTAGAATTAGAATAAATAAGTAAAATATTAAACAACAAGGATCAGAGAACAACAATATATCTAATATTGTGTCTTTGTATTGTTCTCAATTTAATTCAGACTAAAATTCAGACTAGTTTTTATCAGCAATTGCATCCTGTACAATTATTGGTTATAGGTTGGCACATTTAACACTGTACACAGCCTCACATTTTAACCTATAGCCTAAAATAACATACTGGTTAAAGGCCCATTCCTACTTTAGAATGTGGGTTAAGATAAAATCTTTATTTCTTTTCAGTCCTGCAACCTGTGTGCTATGTGCCCTGTTTGTGACACCGTGTGCCAGCCAGGTAAGCGTCCACCTGCTAGTAAATATATCTAGACGGCCTCTAACTGCACAGTCGCTTTGTTAACTTCTCACTTTTCGTCTTCAAAGGTGGTATTGTGGACTCTGTGACCGGCTCAATCTATAAGTAAGACACAGTTGCTTGACAATCTGTAGCTTCCTGTATTAATATCCCATCAGTATGTTACTTTAACTCTTATAACACTGTAGTAAGACTCTATAACCATGTTGTGCTTGCAGGACGGTTGCTGACATCTTCGATGATGATGATGATGATGATGATGATAACTAAGGCCACAATCGCCACCATGTGGTTTAAAGAACAAGATGCAGTTTGGGGTTGGGGGTCACTCGGGGTATTTAACGACTTTAGAATTTGAAAATGTGATATTTGGATACTAAATAGTTCATTTCTGCAACACTGTTTTGAATTTGATAATATTGCTTAAATTCATTCAGTAAATAAAACATGAATTTGATTTATTTAAGAGCTCACATGTTTTGTCGATGGGTTTACAGTGTAATAAACATTATAAGCTGTTATTGATGACATTTTGTCACAGCTGTGTGGTGTTAAATAAAATGATTGAAACATTTTACTGACGATAATTGTGTCACTTTTCTATCATACACCATCCAAACTGAAAAAGATATCATACACTCATGCAACTACTGTATTATCTGATGTAAACTTCAATAATAGCAAACAGGTTCATATAAATGTGCTTTTTTTCTTTTTTTTCTGCTATTTCAAGGAGAACTAAGCAAAACAACCAAACTAGTTATTTAATATATAATAATTATATTTCATACATAATGTGCACTTTCTGATATACAACAGACATATACCTTAGTGAGTAGTTTTAAAAATAATTAAGAGGTCTTAATTTAAGTGTTTAACGAACGGACTCTCAATTTATATATAGAAGTTGTGGATCATTTTGATTTAAAAGCATATTTCGAGGACTGTTTGTTTCATAGTAAAGCTCTCAATACCTGATACAGTTATTCCATTTTCACTGATGCTACTATCAGGGTCGTGTTTGAGTACCAACATGACAAAGAAACTGACAACTGACAAAGAAATATAATTTTAAAGCCCTATTAACTGCTTGTATAAAGGAAAATGTGCTTTAACTGTACATTGGCAAATATTTAAATATTACATAGGATTACATCAATTGTGTATAAAAACAGCATAGTTTATGTACATACAAGCATACAGAAAGAAATCGGGAAGCTGTACGTAATTAGTATTATTGTTATTATATTCATGTTATTAATATTAATAATAATAATAATAATAATAATAATAATAATAATCCTAAAAGTTCGAGTTTATGCTCACAATAAAATACAATACATTTTTAAAATTAAGTCTATTTTTGTCATCAGACTTCAGTGGTCCAAGTTTGTTGTTTATTATGTTGTTTATTATGTTATTTATACCTAACGAGTTTTTAATATGTAACTATATAATAAAAGCTTTTCGAAAGCGATCGATGAACTTCAATTTTGACAACTCTTAAAGCGGATGTCTATAATCCTGGAATCTCTTCATACGGGTAAACAAGCTTTGGATGCTTATTTAAAAGGTTCTGTTTGACTTATAAAACGTTTTTTATTCTCTAAGCAAATATTATTATTAAGTACTATTATTATTTTAACGTTTTATGTAATCAGTAGCAGTGCTACTTCTGAAGTCAGCTGATAAAATAGCTAGCGCTTGCTTAGAAGAAGCTAAGGCTGTATCTCAAATTGCTTGATAGTTTTAAAGGAGTGTGCTAGATAGGGTGCAATCAAAGGCTTTGTTGTCAGTAAAAGAGGGCGCCTATATAGAATGTACAGTGCTATTTGTGAGCCAACCTAGCTAACGAGTTCTCTGCAGCTGGTTCTGTGGCGTCGTGTTTTTAAAGTTCTTTATAAGTGAAACATAAATTTAACATAATTTTGCTTTGTTTAGGAGGTTGAAAATGACTCGACACGGGAAGAACTGTACAGCCGGAGCGGTTTATACCTACCATGAGAAAAAAAAGGACACAGGTTTGATTTCCACTAGCCGTAAATTCACAGTGTTCCGTACAAAACATCCACTCAAACCCTTTACATTCATCACCGATTTGTGTGGGGTGGGGATATGTTTAATTAAATGTGTTATAATTCATTTACGGATTTAAAATATGCATTTCATGGCAGTTCCTGTAGCAGCTCTTTACCTGTGATTATCCACAGTCAAGCAAGCTTTATATTGCAATGGCCTAAGAAGCTGCCATGCAAAATCTGGCACATTAAAGAATATCTAAACTTTTCTGATCAAGTAGACATGGTTAAACCCTGCTAAATTAGAGTAGTTTTCACGTCTAAATGAAACGTGTCAGAATCGTGTTGATGGTGAACAAAGGACCTAAGGGATATACAGTATATTCATATATTGTTTATACATATATATATGTATATTTGTGACCGAGCTGGTTTAGACATATTTCACAAAATCCTAACTTGAAAGAATTCAAGTTGACTTCTTGAAGAAGTCAAAGACGTTTCTTTTTTGGTTTGTTTGTCATACAGTTACATAAATGTTAACAATTCCAAGACTGACACAAGTATCATGTCCCTTACAAATGTATGTACATTTTAGACGGCAGCTATAAGCCACAGTGGTGCTCAGAACAGTGTGACCCTTTTTATTTATGTTTGCTATTGTTCCTCAAAGCTACAATGCTGTATTTTTATTTTTCTAAGCTGCATCGGGTTATGGAACGCAGAGTGTCCGCTTGGGGAAAGATGCCATCAAAGATTTTGATTGTTGCTGCCTGTCCTTACAGCCCTGCAGAGACCCTGTAGTAACGTATGCAGCTGTATTTATATACACCCTCACTAAGATCAATAATCTCAGTTTAACAAAAATGTGCTACATCGAATAAAAGAAACCAATAAAATCTACATAATAAGGAGTAGCTTAAATCATTATTGAAATGCTCTTGAACCACCCCAGTATGATTTACAGTGGGATGTTGTATTATTCGTCTAAAGCTTTTTGCTTTTATGCATTCTAAGCTGCTGTAATAACTGACTTTCCTTATGGGATTAATAAAGTAATCTAGCTACAGTATCTATCTATCTATCTATCTATCTATCTATCTATCTATCTATCTATCTATCTATCTATCTGTCTATCTGTCTATCTGTCTGTCTGAGTAAAAGTCTTAGTGTTTTTTATGGGATGAAGGAGCTGGAGATTTGCCTCACAGTCTGAGGACATGAAACTAGATGTACTTAATTCTGGTATTAATCAAACTACTTCTGAATGTTTTAGGCTGTATGTAGACTGTCATTCTGGAGTAGAGGAGCATAATCAGATACAGTGATTCCACCATAGGGTGCACCAGGTCCTGAAGATTTGTATCATGTCCAAAAGCTGTTAAACGACCAATAAGCAGTAATTGGAATTTAGGATTTCTACAAGAGCAGTCTGCTCTTAGTAATGTAGATTAGTAATATTAGTCATTATTTAGGGTGCCAACAAGTCCAAGAGCGTCAATCTCATCATGTATATTCTTCTGTCTTTAAATGTTATTTTTATGTAGTGGAGATGGGTACCTCTATGAAAGAGAAGCTATCCTGGAGTATATCCTTCATCAGAAAACAGAGATCGCTAAAAAGATGAAGGTTTGTGTGGTTAAACCCAGTGTTGCTCGTACCTCATGCTCTTTTTATTCTTTATGCTTGACTCACCTCTGATTTCCACTGTTTCTCAGGCCTATGAGAAGCAGAAACGGGCCCTGAAGAGCGAGGGCCAGCTGGAGTCGAGCTCATCGGAGAGAGAGAAAATCGAGAAGTTCAAGAAAAAAGAGGGCAGCATTGTCTCCAAACCGATCAACCCGTTTGTCTCAGGTACAAGACAAGCTGGGATACGTGGAAAATTATTTATTATTATTGTTATTATTATTATCAAGTGCTGTTGTAAATTGTGTTGTTTTCTTGCAGTATTTGGCCTAACTGAGCTTTAAATCAAGCCCAGAAAGCTTATTTTACAATAAAAGGTTTACTAGTGTACATTGGCTTCCTAAATACACCCAGCTTTATCGCTGACCTGGTCAGTGGAATGTATTTAGGCAGGGCAGAAAATCTTGTAATCTTGTCTAAACTGTTGGTCCAGCATGTTGAGTCATGACTAATTCTCATCCTCTTCTAACCGAAGGTCAGACTAAAGAAGCGCCGTCACCGAACGGCTCCGTTTCCTCCGTCGGCTCCTTCAGCTCGGCTTCGACCTCTACAGAATCCAGCTCGTCTTCGTCTCTCCCCAGCTTCTGGATTCCCAGTCTGACTCCAGAGGCCAAACCCACAATGCTCAAGAAACCAGTGAGTTTTACCCTGTCACCATCTCTGGTCTGAGATCAGCGTGTACAGTCCGGTCACCTCGTGTAGCAGATTAAGTAACATTCAACTCATATTTGCTTTGAAAGCGAGTCGTGCCGCCCGGTGCCGCTTTGGCCGGTCCAGGTGACCTTGTGACCAGGGAATTCTGGGAACAGCTAAAACGTTACGTCAGTTGAACTTGGTTCTCTCTGTTTCTCAGTCAAAGGCCGTGACGTGTCCGATGTCAGGCCGACCTCTGAAGATGAGTGACCTGATAACTGTTCGTTTCACCCCACTGGACCCGAGCCTGGACAGAGTTTCCCTTCTTACACGTCAGGTTAGTCCAGCACTCACTGCACAGAGACATTATTCTATCGATCGATCGATCTATCTATCTAGCTGTCTGTCTAGCTATCTGTTTGTCTGTCTCTGTGACCCTATTTTACAAACATAAACATGATACAATTTTAATTTTATTTTAAATTCTGTTCCATTTTCAGGACAGATACGTGTGTGCCGTAACCAAAGACACTTTGGGGAACTCTGTGCCCTCTGCAGTGCTCAAACCTTCGTAAGTTTGGCTTTATAAAAACTGATTTCTGTTTGCTGTAGTTATTACACTTTCCGTTTCTCAGCCTGTTTAATATTTCAGGGGCGTGGTGGTCACCCTGGAGTGTGTGGAGAAGCTCATACGCAAAGATATGATCAACCCGGTGTCGGGAGAGAACCTGGCAGAGAAAGACATCATCGTCCTGCAGAGGGTGAGTGTGTGTGTGTGTGTGTGTGTACAGTTAAAATTCCCTGGTGCTTCCTCAGAGATGCATCTATGAGCAGGTCAGTATGAATTCGGGGAGCAGTATTTGTGTCACAAACAAACAGATCAAACATATGCACGTTTAATTATAGTAGCTGTTTGTGCACAGATTTGCAGATTTCTTTTCTCACCTCGCTCATATCATGTGTGTGTTTGTGTCAGGGGGGCACCGGGTTCGCCGGCTCTGGAGTGCACCTCTGTGCTAAAGAAGCTCGACCCGTCATGCAAGCATGAGACAGGCTGGATACTGCTGCGAGGGTGCGAGCTGTGATTTTAAACCTTTATATATGTATGTGTCATATCACATCTCCGTGTTTTGCTTCCTTTTCCTTCTTCAGTTTGCAGTAGTGAGACTGTAGTTATTGTTTACTTTTTTAATAATATGTAACACAGATGAAATAGTGCAGCCAGCTTGTGCAGGTTCTGTTAAATGCTGTACAAATATGACACCCAGTGTTTTTGTTTTGTAAAATAAAACTGATCATGTATGTATCTACTCAGATTCTGTGACTTGATTGCTTTTTTTTTTTAAACATACATGTTCTCAGAGCTAAAGTTCATCATGATCTGCCATTAACAGAGTCCCGTAGTCTGTCAGAGTGCTGATTTTAATCATCTCCAGCTGGTCCATGATCTCGCTCATTGAGAGACGGCCATCCTGAGAATGAGAGCAGGGATGGGGGGACAGTTATGGCAGGGATATAATAAAACAGTGAAGAAAATAGACGATCCAAACCGTCTGAATGTAGGTGTAGTGTTAAACGTAGCAGATTTCTTTAAACTAGTTATGAGATTGTAATGAACTGTCATTAACATTCAATTATTGTAATTATTATTCAGGATTTCTCGAAAGTAATGATGCAGTCTGATACTTCACATTTAAAGGAAAAGTTTAGCCAAATTAATGCTCAACAGTGATGTACTTTCCATTTCTTATACAGACAGTTAGATTTTGTAATACAGAGGAACCTCGATTTAACAGACTAAAAGGGGGAGCACTGGTCAGTAGCAAATGCGAGGTGTTTTCCTAGAGGGTGTGAAAATATATTACACGACACGTGTGCAGTAGCCGACCGCATCTTTTCACTACCACGAGGCAAGTTCATATGCGGATCAGCTTTGTGCACGGAGAGCCACACCCTGATCAGCATTATCCCTTAACTCTCCATCAATCAGCCACCCGAGCGGCAAACAATATTTAACTGCAGAATTTAACAGATTGTTTATTGTTCCACATTCGTTTGATTGCGCTGATGGAAATAAACAGTCAGGCGTAAAAAAACACACACGCACACACGTGGCTTTATTTGGTTTCACAGAGAAATGTTCCACCAGTAAACTGTGACAATACTGACGGTCTTTATCCTCATACCTCCTCCGCTTCCTGCCCTGTCTCCTCGTCCACTCTCCCTCAGTCACAGATAATTTGCTGGCCGCTGAGTGCGGTGTGTAACGGTCAGTACAGGCAGTTCCTCAGTGCGTAACTCTGGTGCATCAGCGAGTGGAGTGTTTAAGAAATACTAACTGTGGTGAACTCTAGGTACTAAACACATTTGTATGTATGTACACTATATGGATACCTGACCATGAGCTTGTTAGGACTAAATAAATACAGTCGCTTTCAGTTGAGTTAAAGCACTGGTGATTTTCTGACCCAATCCATGACCATTAGATCTCGATCCCTCACTTTCAACCCCACCCTGCATCCAATTCTCCCATTGGTTCATGTAAAAATAAACACTTTAATGTAGTATTTAGTTTTAACCCCCCCTCCTGATCTATAAAACTCTTGGATTCAAACGGGAAACCGCATTTTCTAGCACGAGATCATCAGAGCTCGTCGTGTTTCCTGGTGAGATCTTCGCCGTAATTGGTGGCCTGGCTGCCGACAAACATGTTCCAGTTGTCCAGGATCTCTTTCTTGGTCATTTTCTCGTCCTGATTTACGTACGTTGATTGAAGTTAAGTGAAGGTTCATTTGGATAATTAAATAAATAGAGAAAGAGGGAGCAGGGGAAAAAGAAAGATGATTGGTTTAATTAGTTGATTAATTGATCATTATTAAGTCAATTATAGAGAATGCATTTAATTACAGCAATGCATTTAGTACGTTTCTATCATCTCATGATAAATACGTAGCGTTTAGCACTAATCCGATGTACTTACGTTGTCCTTGTCTGTCTCGTGGATGAGGTGTCTGGCCTCGTTCTCAGCCGGGTCGATATCATCTGGGAGGATCCACATGGCAACTTCGCGGGCATCGAGGAAGCCATCCTAAACGTACACCGAATATTTAAAATTGATTTTGATTTTAGCCTTTTAACCCAAAGTTCTGGTTCGATTCCAGTCTTCTTGCACTGTGGAAGTTACATGAAGCTAAAGATGCGAACCTTGTTTGTGTCTCTGTATTCTGAGAACTGTTTCCTTTCTGTTGCAACCCAGTCGGGTTCAGTCTCTCCATCCTCAGCAGTGAACGTATCACCTACAGGTCCAAGAAAGCAGCTGTATGTTAGATCACAAATATTAACAAATATTAAAGATGATCTAGTGCTAACTTACCGATGTATTCCTGTAAACTGATCTTGCCATCGCCATTCTTGTCAATATCCTCCACAGTTTCCTGTTGGGGCCAAAAAATGGACAAGTAATTAAACTAATTATATATGATTTTATTTATCACACACATTCATCATAGTATTTACAGTATTAGTTCATAAGTAGGTAATACCTATGAGAATGTGAACCAATGGTCAGTATAAACATTCATTGTCTGTTTTACCACCACTTTATCCTGGTCTGGGTCACTGAGGGTCTGATTTATTGGAAGAAAGGCAGGTAACACCCTGGACACAGACACCGACACAGGGTGAACTGACCCTGGCCGTCGGGCTATTGTTTAACTGGCTGCCTAGACAGACATAATTGGCTATGTCTGTTGAAGGAAGAAGGGGGTTGGTTGAAGCCTCGAGAAGGATTGGCACCATGTCTGGGGTGTCCTGCCTTGTGCCCAGTGTTTCCAGAAAAACCGGACCCTCCGCAACCCTGACCAGGATATATCAGTGGTCAAAAATATTTTTTTAGGAATTTTGTTTTTCAAATATTTACCATGATTAGAGGTGAATTTTTTTATTTGTTCTAATTAAAGTACATTAACTTCTCTTGCCAAATAAGGTAAATAACCTTTTCTTAAACTGCTTACCTGGACCACCAGCTCCTTCATGTAGTCAGACTCCTCTGGGTGAAGGAAGGCGGTGAACTCCTCTCTCGTAGCAATTCCATCCCCATCTTTATCTGCCTTCTTGAACCTTCTCTGGTCTCGGTTGAACATTGATTTGTACATTTCTCGGTCTTGTAAAGGCTCAGACTCATCATCTAGAACCGAGACGAATTAAAACATCAGTTTATCATTGCTATTAGGCCCAGAGGTCTGTACAATTGGGACTAACTACAGTGCAAGCAACTGAGATTTAAGGGCTTGCTCAACCAGCAATCTTCTGATCAATAGTTAAAATAAATACATATAACTAGGGCTAGTCTGACTGCACCAAATAAAAGAAAATATATATAAGAACAGATGCCAAGACCCATGGATGAGTCTTACCGGTGCTACCAGCCTGATCAGGCACTAAACAGACACTTGGCCATGTCTAATAGGAAATGGGATGGAGAATCATCTTTTTGCCAATGGACCAGCAATTTCTACTATTTGGTTAAGGTGCAGCAAAGAAATCAGCAAAGAAATAAAGAGAATAGTGTGGTCCTCCAAACATGCTGAAGCCCTCTGTGAGAATCTGCTGCTGACCAGTTAGAGAGTATTGCCAGAGTACACAAGGGAATTAAGTAAATTCAAGTTGGGACAATCTTATGAAACAACTCTGCAAATGTAAATGCTATCTGTCCAAACTACTATAACCAATAATAACCAATTTCTTGTGTGTTTCCTACGGGTACTTGTGGTTCCTCTGGCATCCACCAGCTTCCTAAAAAGAGTGTTTAGACAAAAGAATTAGGAACAAAAGCATCGATGTTTATATGTGCCTACCTAAATAGGTGCCATAAGTGGTGTTCTTATATTCAATCCAGGAAATCTTGTCGTCATTGTTCTGATCATACTCTTTCCAGTTCTTATTCACGTTTTCCTCGATGTACTTATTCTGCCTGTGCTTGATCCAGTGGCGCAGCTCAGCGTGGCTAACGAAGCCGTCTTTATCCGTATCAATTCGGTCCACGATTTTCCTAAAATGGAAAATCAAACTGAGAAATTCTTTTACACTATGAATGTAGTGAGACGATGCATGTTTGAATAGCTGAAGACAGATGCATCCTTCGCATAATGCCACTGTACAACGTCATCAACCAGTTTAATGCATATTGGAGGAGGGCATTAAGTGCCCACTTCCATAGAAATTACCTCACAGATACCCAGCCGGTATGTTTTGGTCAGATTAATGCTTTAATAAAACTGTTATTGTTTAAAGTTGTGGTGTGCCGTTGTACCCAAGCCGGGCCTGGCTCTCCTCGGGGGTCAGCTGGTCGAAGGTCTTAGCTTCCTCTTTTCCCAAGAAGGCCTCGTGGTCATACTGGAAACCATGGGCATCGTCGTGGACGTGGTCACTAAGTTCCTGCTGGTGGTGCACACGCTTTTCCCTAGGAGGCACAGCAAATGTGAGCCCCAGAAGCAGGGCGACGATGAACAGCTGCATTTCCTATAGTGGGACATCAAGAGACATGAGGTAGGTATGAACTGGTCTGCATTCTTCAGTCTTTTTGGACTGTAATTAGGCGTGTAATTAGGTAAAGTAGATAAAAAGGTAATAACATAGCTATGTATCAGAACTATTGATTGGGAAGATGTATAAGATAAGAATGTAGGCTGGTAGGGGAAATACAGTATATGGCCTAGGGTATGTGGACACCTGACCATAAGTGTTGCATTTAAGATATGTGGACACACTTCCTAAATATTGTTTAGGTGTTTCAGCCACACTGCTGCATGTGGCAACATGCCGTTTAAGGAAGTCCCATTGCTGCTTTAGCACACAAAATGCTCTATTGACTCGATCAGCACAACATTTTACAGACACAATTAATGTACATGGTTTGAAAATAGGATGTAGGTGCAACAAGCTTCTGGGCAGGTAATCACATACCTTTGGCTAAATAGTGTATGTTGTTAGTAAGGGTAATTATTGAGGTAGGTGGGAGGTTAGATGGGTTGAATGATAAATAAGTACAAAGTAGTGAAGTTTGTTAGGTAGTTAGCTAGACAAGAAGTTAAAAAGCTAGGCAGGTAGTTAGGTGGGTTGGTTGGTATGCAGGTAGTTTTAGCAAAACACAGAACAGTGGACAAACAATTCGATAATAAAAAAAAAAGAAAAGAAAAGCAACTGGGAAATTACATGACAGTACATGCAACTTGATTAATTACATAACATGCTTACAACCAAAGACAAAATCTTGAGTTTTTTTACCTTATATTGATTGATTGAATAGATTCAATAGATTAAATGAATACTGACGCAGATGCATGCCACAATACAGTAAAACATCATTTAAATCATTTAATAAAGACAGAAAATGTGGGACTATCGTGTGAATAATTAAAATGTCATTTAATTTTAGATTAAAACAATAAACTGACCAATTAAATCTGGTAATGCTGTAATTATGTGTAATTAAGTGTCCCACTTATTTAATAGTGAGAATAAACCAACTTTTTTGCTTTTCAAAATGTTAAACAACACATTTTATCACACTAAAGTGATTTAATATATTAATATAGAGGTTAGATCATGTACAGTGGAAATATTAGAGTAAATCAGAACGATGCTTTACAATGTAAACGCCCCTGAAAAGTTCTGCACAAACAAACTATAAACTAAACAAACACGACAAATTCTGCACATCAATCTTGATTTGCATGCAAATAAAAAACTCATGTAGATAGTCTTCACTTTCTGAAACTCACCAAAAGTCCTGAGATTAAAACTTTCTCCAACAAGCGCGTTTTCTCCTCCTCTGGTCCGCGTCGCGTTGGCACTCTGCCTCTTTAAATCGCGCTCCTGGTGGGCGTATCTGATACGGTTTTAATACTGTACTGACAGGAACATTGACCAATCGTGTCAGGTCTGTGGGCGGGACTAATGAAGGTAATGAACGCGACTGGCTGCAAAACGCCACGTTGACACGCGAACGCGCATGTAGCAACTGTAGCCACGGGGATTTGGCGTGCCCGCGCATCCTCCCGCACAGCCTGCGTTCTGTAGAGCTGATTTTGGAATCGATTCTGATTTTGGAGTCAATTCATTTGATTCTCCATTCTCAGGACTGGAGTCTGAGAACCGACTCTTAGAATCATCTCCCAGATTTACCTGTTGGTAGTTATCGTGTTTGCCTGATTCAAAGTCATAGCAAATCTGCTAGCGCTAAATATGATGAGTTGAGCTGTAAACGAAGCCCCGTGAATGTTATTAGAAAACAAATAAAGTTTATTTTTAATGGATATATCACAAAACAGATGAACACCCCACGACTTAAAGGAAATTCCTTAACAACTCTGGCTAACTATTAGCCCAGTATGTGGCTAATTCACTAGTACCAATTTTTTAATCATTAACTTTAAGCCCAGAATCATAAATATTGTACAAATAAATACCAAATTGTTTTGGAACTACTATACAAATGCAAATTTGAAACAAATTAGTTGACAAGTCTATTTTCCATAGAACCTTCCAGAACATTGCATTCTGTTATTAATAAATTTAATTGTCTTGCCACAATTTAAAGCAGTTTTTTTACTTTTGTAATTTTTTCATTGTTGTATCTGACTGAAACTAATGTATTTCAGTCAGCTAAACATAAAACAAAACAAATACATTTGTACATTATTTAAAAGTTACATTTGAAATGCAGGTGAGATTTTAGTCTTTTTTATTTAAATTTGTGCCTTATATACCTTTTTTCACAAATATAATTAGTTTGACAGACAAAGCAATTCACTACAGCAAAAACACCTTTTCCACATACGTTCTAACAGATAAATATGTACTCTAAAGCCAGTTTATAATACTTTCAAAAACAGCAAGAATTAAAAACCAAATAAAGTGTTTTGGTAAAACATTCTTCGATTTCTTTGTATTAAAAGTATTTCTTCATATGTCTCAATAATCTCCACGTACATTAGGTAGAACAAGATATAGCTAACTGGATTATAGATACATTAATTCATTCATTCATTCATTTTCCTATCCGCTTAACCAATAAGGGTTGCGGGGGGTACTGAAGCCTATCCCAGCTTTTCAATGGGCGCAAGGCACACAGTAACACCCTGAACGGGACACACACACACACACCTATAGGGCAATTCAGTGTCTCCAATGAACCTGACTGCATGTTTTTGGACTGTGGGAAGAAACTGGAACCTCAAGGACCCGGACCGCCCCGCTTGGGGATCGCCCAGGACCTTCTTGTTGTGAGGCGACAGTGCTACCCACCAAGCCACCGTGCCACCGGATTATAGATACATAGAAAATAATTTAGCACTGTTGCTTGCAGACATGCTTAATGTTTAATAATTGTTAAGTATAATTCTTTGTACTTTATTAGACAGATAATGAACAAAAAATGATAAAACAAGTGGGATCATTGGACATGCTCCATAACCCACAATGCACTTGATTCATTTGAATAAAAAGGGTTAGGAAATTAATATCAGTGTTTTTTTTTAATCACGTGGCAAAATCACTGATTTCATACACCTGTTAGCAATGTGTCTGGCTAACACACGAATATCAAGCTGGACGGTGTCCACATACTTTTGGCAACAAAGTGTATGTCCAAACTTTGTTCTAACACCTGCTTTTCTTTACCTCTGTTTTTTTCTCCTAGCATTCTCTTTTTTCCCTTTCTCTTTATCTCTGTACTCTCCCCTCTTCCTTGGCCCGAGGCTGTATGTCTACCAGTGTGGAGCGATTGGAGGTGACAGGGCCGGAGAGAGAGCAGAGTGGAGGGAGAGCTGGAGCGAGGACGTGCCACTCTGTAGCCGTGGGGCACACAACAGCACACAGCGAGAGAGGGGAATGGTGCGGGGAACGAGGTGGAGAGAAAACAGATGAGAGGAAGAGTGGAGGAGACTCGACAAATGACAGAAACGTTTTTTAGTAACAAATAATTTATGCTTTAATCTAAAAGTAGTTTCAACTCTGTTTTGAATGACCTTTGACCTTTAGCCTGGTCAGGTTGTGTACGTGTGTGGGGTCTCATATCTGTATTAATGGCCAGCGCGTACACACCCACAGACGGGTGCACACTTGTTTTCATTGCGTTTGATGTTAAGTTGGTCCGGCATCGTTGCTATGGTGACCTCTCCTCCCTTCCCCTCCAGCAGAGAGAGACAGGGGGTGACAGGGATGAACTAACAAGACACGGAAAACAGTGGCCTGAAGCAGTGCACATTTCAAGCACCACACACGCACACATACACTTGCGTCCACTCGCAGCACAACAGCATGCACATACTCACTTTGTGACCTAAAATATGTGGACACCTCTCCTAATTACGGAGTTCAGGTATTTAATAACAGGTGTGCTTAAGAACTGATGCTTAACAGTTCTTTGGAAACAGGTTGGAAAGCACCTTTCCTGTTCCAGTGTGACTGTACACAAACCGACACTAAAACAACACCCTTACTGTTGGAAAATAACATATTTAATTGTGTATTTTTAGTGTTTCTTAATCCTTAACTCTATTAACAACATTTGGGCTGTGTTGAAAAGTCGATTAGGAAAGAACACTTGCATATTGTGCCAGAAGCTTGTTGTTGGCCATTAAAAGTGACTGTTCAAGTTGAAAATGACAAATTAGGTTGTCAAACACATATAAAGTGTGTTGTAATTTTATTTAAGTTTTTTCACCACTGGGCCCAGGGCAGGAACACACCCAAGACAGGGCGCCAAACCACCGCTGGGCCTCTGCTCTGGACATGTCATGTCTGTGTAGGTGCCTGGCCCACCGATAGCACTAATAAGATTTGAATCCAGATCTCATCATTGATAACAGACCGCTTCACCACTTGAGCATCTCATATTCTTATGTATATTTATAAATGTATATATATTTGCCATATTTTTTTTAGAAAACCCACACTAAACCTAAAAAGTTAATTTGTAAATGAACGTAGACCTTTGACTTTAAGCGTATAACACATTAACAAGCACACACACACACACACACACACACACACACACACACACACACGCACACACACACACACATATTGGTCATACATTATTTTTTAATTTGAATTTTGATTCCCATTTTCATGTCATTGTCTTTCCTTGTGAATTCTTTGAAGCTACTGACCGAGAGAGAAGGACCAAGTTGGAGGGGGGAAGCGGCTGAGGCATCGGAGGGTTTCCTCAACCGGAAATAAATAAAGTTGGCACCCTCCTTCTCCTCCTCCCCTCCCATCCTGCTTTCTTGTACCCTCTCTGTCCCCTTTTTTCTCATCTTCTGTCAGGGCTCAGCCGTGCCCTCGTTATGTCTTTCTTTCTATTTATTCCTCTCCTCTTTTCCCCATACTGAGCCCGGACCTTACAGTGTCCCTTTATCTGCACCAAAACATTTTCACTTTTAATTGCATTATTCTGGACAAGGTTGTGGTGGGTTTGGTTTGGTGCCACCTGGAAACAGTGTGCAGGAGGCTAAATTGGAGGTCCGTTTGGGGTTTTCTACGGCTTTGAACTGCTCTAGGTGTAAGTGAGAGAGTAAATGTGTGAGTGTGTGTTGCCCTGTATGGGGTTCGTGCCTCCACAACCCTGATCAGGACAATGTGGTCTGTGAAAAATGGACAAGTGGTCCCAAACCGTCCCAGTGCAGAGCAGACACCATAACCCAGCTACTTGACTCCCTTCTCTTTTAAAGCTTGTTAGTAAGTTGTTAGTAGAAGCTTTTTGGATCCTGAGGTGAATCCACAGCATTTTAGCCCTGATATGAACCTGTATGTTTCATTACAACTCCCCTACCCCCTCGTCTCTCTTTCTCTCTGCTCGTTCCATTGCTTTTACTCCTGAATTTTGGTGTTTGACAGGCTCTTTGGTTTTCTGACTTAATCCAATAAAATATGTAAATGTAGCGTCAGGATTGTGACAAAGTGCGGCGGAGGGGAAACGTGGACTACATGCTCTGACACGCGTGTGCATCTCATCAGAGCAAGAATCACCACCGAGCAAGAATTGTTTGAATAAAGCATTTATAGCTAATTTAATTATACTGTAAATAATTTATAAAATACTGTAAGGGTGTAGAGCTTGTCTGTTAAAATAGTCAGTGGTTATTTCTTTTTTTTTCTGAAGACTAAATGATTGAAACCCATATTTAGTTTGTTACATTTGTTGGTTCTATGGCACAGATCTGACTTCTCAGTACAGTACATTTGGGTTGAGGGATCAGGATCAGGACTTCTGCAAGTCTACTCTCCAATTGACATTTAGATCTACTCCATTTAGCAGAGCAATTGAGGCTTTGTGGCCTTGCTTAGGGGTCCAACAATGGTGACTTGGTAGTGATGGGGCTTAAACCAGCAACCATCCGATCACTAGTCCAATACTTTAACCACTAAGCTACGACTGCCTGATAAAACTCCCAGTTTCATTTCATTTCATTTAGCAGATGCTTTTATCCAAAGCGACTTACACAATGAGCTGAACACGATGAGCAATTGAGGGTTAAGGGCCTTGCTCAGGGACCCAACAGTGGCAACTTGGTGGTGGCGGGGCTTGAACCGGCAACCTGCTGTTTACTAGTCCAGTACCTTAACTATCACTGGCACCGTTTAATATTTACTCTCCAGGCTGAAGGTTTGAGGTTGATCTTTCTTTTTCAGTGGTTCTTTTTCTACAATGCACCACTTTACTGGCACTGGCAGCCTAATACAAACTTCCATTAATAATAGTAATAATAATAATAGATGGGATTTATTTGGCTCTTTTTAAGGACCCAAAGACACTTACATATACAAATATACAATACAAGAGGCAACAAAGAGAACAATAAACATAATATAACCAACATAACAACATTGAATAAGACAAGGAAGGAGCACAGTGGAAAGTCAGGGATGGATTAAACTTAAAAAAGATAAAATGCAGCTAAAAAAAAGACAAATTTTAAGGATTAAGAGAAGTGGATTGACAGATAAACATGCAGGTTGGATGTAGGAACAGTGAGCAGACCAGCAGAAGAAGACCTGGAGAGCAAGAGGGTTTGTAGTAAGAATGAAGCTCGGAGAGATAAGGTGGGGTGAGATAGTTGAGAGCTGTTGTAGATGAGAAGGAGAACTTTGAAGTGAATGTGGTGCTTTACAGGAAGCCAGTGCAGATCTTATAGAATGGGTGTAACATGCTGGTGCAAGTAAGCATTAAAGTGCTGGTTTTGGGTGCTAATTTCTTCCTAGTATAAGGTGACAAAGTCCTACCCACTGTTCCATGTACTTTGTACTTTTGGAGGGTTGTTGTTGTTAGTGCAAATCTTGAAACCTGAATTTGTTTAGAAATTACTCCAATTGACATTTATAAAATATATCAACCGCTTACAGGTCTAAGATCTGTACAAATCGTTCTAGATGTTCCCATTGTTGTGCCTGTGGCTTAGAGTAAAGTGTGCAGTCAAACTAGTCTTATTTATACGACACAAAAAGGCCACCAGCTGCGGTCAATCATCATAACCACTAGACTCCCCAAACAAGTGTGTAACTTTGACTGTAAAAACAGACTTTGGCATATTTAGGCTGGTGTACCAATAGGTTATAGGCAATGCCTTGGGTGAATACTTGGGTTGTACTAGTGTCTTTGTTTGTGGACAGTGTGTGTTGGCGTAACCCTTTGCTCCCTATAAAAGAAGCCGTATTTGTGCTATTTCTTGTTCTTGTTCTCACATTAGTAGTGTGACTAGTTTTCATTGCGGTGAAGGTTATGAGTAACGGAGGACGTGTGATGACCAGCCGTGTGAGCGAATTCACAACGTCCAGCCGTGAAAAGCACATATCTTTACGACGGGCCTTTTGTAAATTGCTGTGGGTGATCTTCTGCCCCCTTCTCTATCTCTGTTTCTGCCACTTTTTTTGTTTCTCTCTTACCCCCCACCCCCCCCAATGGCATTAAGTGCAGACCTGACACTGACACTGACTCTGTATGTCATCTCTCTCTCTCTCTCTCTCTCTCTCTCTCTCTCTCTCTCTCTCTCTCTCTCTCTCAGAACCCGAGTGCCTGCAGATGAGTTTCTTTCGCTTGCCCCCCACCTCTACCACCCCCAATTCGCTCTGTCTAACTCTCTTAATCTCTCTATTTCTCTTCATTCGTCTTCTCGTCTTCTCTCTGAAACACATTCCAACATCAAACAAGCAACGAGCGCAGAGGGATGAGTGCACCCATCCAGAGGATCGACTGAACCAGTCCGGCCTTCTCGCATCAGCATCCGAGTACACAAGGTGAGACGTCATCATTTATTCTCTGTTCAAAATATAGATTCTGTAAAAAAAAATAAAGAGGAAAAAGTTAGAGAGGAAAAAACTCAATGCAATGATCACAACTTAACTTGAGGGTTGAAGTAAAGATGGGAAACTTATAGTAGGTTTTTTTGAAGTCCTAAACAGCAAATATTTTGAAATAAAGCCTAGCTGTACATCATGTTGAGGCAGGGGAACTTTATGTAGAATAAATAAGCCATTTATAATGTACACATATAGAAATCTTTGTGTATGTTTTGTACCTTTTCTTGAAATATTTTCACATGACGAAGTTCAATATTGAATCTTAAGCTCGTTTTATATGTAGAGCACATTGCTGTACCTTATATGACTTTTACATTACAATTAAAAAAGACGCAAACTAAAGGTGCAAAAGATGCACTCGTGCAGGTACCACCAGTCAGGTCAGTTTCTGAGTGTTTTCTGTAATTTAATATCAGCATTTAAAAAAAAAAAAAAAAAAACTACAGCAAGTCACGCCAATATAATAAAAGATACACAGGTTAAAGTTAAATAAGAATAAAAATAATAGAAAAATTAAAGAAAGAAAGAAAATAAAAATAATATAAAAAAAATTAGGATTAAAAAAATGAGAACGTAAGAACCTAAGTCACTGATGTACTAGGGATTAACGTACATTTAGAATTATGGTAGATGCTTTTATCCAGAGCGACTCCTGATTCATAATTTCCTCAGTAGACGTTTCATTATTCTGTTATGAATCTGTAACAGTGAGAACGGTTCAGCCAAAACATGTTTAGATTGGAGTATCAGTAAGAACAAAAACAAGACATTTCTGGTTTGTTGATTTTTATTTATTTATATTTATTATTAAAGGTACAATTGAAGTTAAAAGTTTCAAAACACTTGTAAGGTAATTTGAATTTATTTTTTGTTGGTTTTGGATTTGAATGATTTCTGCACCTCTTCTTTTTGTGTTTTAATATTGGATCATTTCTCTTTCAAAAAAGCGTCCATGAATTTAGGTTCTTATTTAAGGTCATTGTGAGTTGTCTAATCAAATACAAAATACAATAAAACTGCTTTAGTGATGTAGAAGATCAGTTTGGTGGTGTAGAAAGTTAAATAATTTCATTTGATTAGGTTTG
Source organism: Trichomycterus rosablanca (assembly GCF_030014385.1). Taxonomy (NCBI): domain Eukaryota; kingdom Metazoa; phylum Chordata; class Actinopteri; order Siluriformes; family Trichomycteridae; genus Trichomycterus; species Trichomycterus rosablanca. Next base: position 2,179,173 of record NC_086009.1, on the reverse strand, counting down.
ATTGTAGCTGGTGGCTTTTCTGTGCCCGAATAATCAGACACTAGGTTAAGCTTTTAGGCTGGAGGCAGTGTAAAGTGTTCTAGCTACGTTTCATTATCAATTATTGGTGGTTTTAACATTACATCTGGCATAACCTGACAGGAGTTATAAGAGACCACTGTTCCATGTCTTTTTTATGGGTTGCTGTATGTATATTTTCAGCAAGGCTGTAATAACAAGAAAAACATGTTCACCCAATGCTTAGATATAGTTATAATTTCCCCCCCAATGTACTGATGTAAAGGATTCGCACAACAGCTCACGTCCACTGCAGGTCTGTAGGGGTTCTAACGAGCTCCTTCAGCACCAGAAGGAAGAAGGAGCGCTACTGTAGGTCCTTCATTCCAGCAGACCCTAACACCAATAACTCAATAACCATTTCAATTCCGTCACATTCCACCTATATAAGTGCAATACAAAGGTGCAATAACATATTTGTATAACATTGTGTAATATATTACTCATATTATACATGTATTTCTTATATTCATAATAATATATAACAAAGTATGTTCACTTGTTTTGAAAGGGAATCATTTAGTCTAAATAACTACACACTGTGTGTGTACTTTGTCTAGCAGCTCTTAAGTCTATATTTTATGTTTTATTTTAATTTTCAAGGTTTTGTCTTAGTTTTCTTTCCTTTCTGGATCAAAAACCTATCCTATCCTATCCTATCCCATCCCATCCCATCCCATCCCATCCCATCCTATCCCATCCCATCCCATCCTATCCTATCCTATCTAGGTGTGAATGAGTGTTTTGTTCTCTGTGATGGACTAGTGTTTTGTTAATGGTGCACCCTGAGTTTTTGAGATGCTCACTGTGACCCACACCAGGATAAAACGGTTAGTAAAGATAACTTAGTAAATAACACCAGGGAAGCTCTAGCAGGACTGAAACTGGATGAAGTGGCGGCATTTTTATAGCTCATGTTACAGCTCATGTTGATGCTTTGCTCTTGTATTATTGAAATATCTATCAGTGTGTAAGTGAAGTGTGTGTGATTATTGCTGCAACAGCAAATGCAGGTTGAGACCATATAATGCACAGTGGAAGCCATACAAAAACAACTACTTGCCGTGGCTAGTAGGTCAGCTGTCTACTGCGCTGACCCACCACTGCTGAGAGTTCAGGCTCTGGTCAGCTTCTCTACAGACAAAATAGAACTTTACTAAGGTGTTTAAGGTCTGATAGGGTTTCTCTTCACTGCTCATGCAACAGCGACTAAATCTGTGTGCTCGAAGTGGCACACAGATTTAGTCGAGTAGTGGAGTCACACAGAGCGGTATAGTCCATATGTGATAAAGCTCTCTGTGAGACTCCATCGCTGGCTTCATGTGTGTTAGAGTTTCTTTCCAGAAAACCAATAAATAAGGTCGAACTCAAGCAATTCTGCCAAGAGGTCCAACCTGAGTAGTTCCAGAAGCTTGTGAATAGCTTTGCCTTTACTTTTCACACTTTCTTCATGTCTTAATGGCATTAGGAGCTCAGTGGTTGGGATACTGGACTAGTAATTGGAAAGTTGCTGGGTCAAGTACCCACCACAGCCAGGTTGCAACTATTGGGCCCTTGTGCAAGGCCCTTAACCTTATTGCTTGGATTGTATTCGGTCACAGTTGTAAACATAAATCTGTGTTCCCGCTCTTTCTCCAGGAGGAGCAGAGGGAGGAGAGGACCGAGCAGATCGATGCCCACAGGCAGGTGAAGTGGTGACGTGTTATGTATGAGGAACGCAGCATGCTGAATCTCCAGAACAGCTCCAGCTGGATGAGTACGGACTCCTGGTACCACCAGTCCAACACCATCACTCCACAGCACGGCACAGGTACGCCAGTCCAACACCATCACTCCACAGCACGGCACGGGTACGCCAGTCCAACACCATCACTCCACAGCACGGCACGGGTACGCCAGGGCAGACAGGAAACAACAGAGGGAATGTAAGAGATGAAAACACACAGGCAGTGGGGTTAAAAAAGACTGAGATAAAATTAAAAATGTATAAACATGAAAAACACATGTATGTACACTGATTTACTTACATGAGATGCAATGTGTAAAATAAAAGCCCAAGTCATTGGGGGCAGGTAATAATCTTGAGTTGATAAGCCACTAATATATCCCAATATTTCATTTAATTTCATACTAATGAACCACTTTATCCTGATCAGGGTTTCATTGTGTCCACAAGGGAAAATACCCTGGAGGAGGCACCAGTTCCACGCAGGGCTATAGCCAGCCCTCTTCCTTAGACATAGCCAATCAGGTCTGTGTAGACGCCCGGTCGGTCAATAGCACATTTGAGATTAAAACCTGTAGTTTTCACTTGAATTGTTCTGCATATTATATAAACTTTACCAAACAGAAGCATTTCACTGATGTACAATTGTACAGTGAATATATACTGTAGTGATCTATACACGCAGTGTCTTTATAGAGTTCGCTTTGTGCTCAATCATGCTGAAAGAGAAAGAGGACTTCCCTAAACTGTTGCCACAATGTTCTATACCATATATCATTTTATACACCTGTTATACATTCACTCATTAGGAAGGGTGTCCACAAACTTTTGGCCATATAGTGTGTCAAGGTGAAATAGAAATAAAAGTGTCAGGTTCTTATACTAGTGCTATAACCATGATTACTGATCTCACTCTCACTATCAGATGGCTGTATGGATGATATGAACGTACAGACGATGGCGGGGGCAGACAGAGGGGTGCAGGGAGAGAGGGACGAGGTGGACGAGGCGCAGCTGCACCTCCAACTCAAACGAAAACTTCAGAGAAACCGCACCAGCTTCAGCCAGGAGCAGATTGACGCTCTGGAGAAAGGTGTGGTACAACCGGTTCCACCAACATACCACATAAATCAGAATAGTGTGTGTGTGTGTGTACCCTGGATTGTGTGTGTATGTATGTGTACCCTGAATTGTGTGTGTACCCTGAGTTGTGTGTGTGTGTGTGTGTGTGTGTGTATGTGTGATCCCTATTACAAATCCTCTGCCACTTACATTTTGCTCTAATCACAAGCAACTTTATACAGTCTTAGCAACTGAGGTTTAAGGGCCTTTTTTAGGGGCCCAACAGTGACAGCCTGGCAGTGATGGGGCTTGAACCAGTGACCTTCTGCTTACTGGTCAAGTACCTTAACCACTAGGCTACAGCTGCCACTTGTATTGTGCCTGCGCTGGCAGTGGAGGACCGCGATTGGAGAATGCTTGACATGAAGTGTAAAGTGATTTTCTTTTCCATCAGCCAGCGGTGGATCCTCTGTGTTTTCTACTCATGCACTTCTCAAAGATCACTGATAACTGGCTCCTCATCTCTTTTTCAGAGTTTGAAAGGACACATTACCCGGATGTCTTCGCCCGAGAGAGACTAGCTGCCAAAATCGACCTTCCTGAAGCTCGCATCCAGGTCTGAACTTCTATTAAACCACTCAGACGTCTCACATGAACCTTTTCATCAGCATTTATTATTTCACTGTGATTCTCTTTAATTCTGTGAGCGATTAAATAATGCATCATCCCTCCTGATAATAAAACCCACTTCTGTGCACTGACCTGTGCTGAAACCGATGATTGACAGGTGTGGTTCTCCAATCGGAGAGCTAAGTGGAGGAGGGAGGAGAAGCTGAGGAACCAGAAGAGGTTGGGGGGCGGGATTTCCTGTTCTCAAACGCACACACCCCTGAGCACGTCCTTTAACCCGCCTGTCTATCATCCTCACCATGGAAACACCTCTGGTAAGCACATGTGTATTGTCCCCTGTTTTGCTTATAAATACAGTATAGAGGGAAAAAAAAAGTATTGGGACACCCGACCATGAGCTTGTTGGACAAGTCATTTCAAAAACAAATGGTATGCCTGTGGGAATTTGTGCCCGTTCATTTAAAAGAGTATTTGTATGGCTGGGCACTGATGTCGGTCAAGAAGGTCTCAGTTGATGTTCCAGTTTATTCCTGAGCTGCTGAGTGGGGCTGAGGTCAGGGCTCTTTAAACCGGGTTTTGTGCACAGGGGTCAGGTCATGCTGGAGCAGGAAAGGGCCTTCCCTGTTAGCCATTGCTCTGTCTGAAACACATGAATTCAAACATTAGAAGGGGTGTCCCAATACTTTTGTCCGTATAGTGCATGTCTGTGGGTGGATGGATGGATGTTTCCTGAAGCAAAGATAAAGAACACTTGCAGTTTTTTTTCAGTTCAGCTGCTGTGACCTTTCTCTTCTCTTCCTCTCTTTCTGTTCCAGGTTCAGCACACAGTCGGAGTGACTCGTCTCTCTCCACCTACGGGTCGCTGTCTGTCTTCTCCACGGTGCAGGTAACCAACATCTAACGTCACATGCAGCGCTGCAAAGTCCAAAAACATTGGATTAATTAATTGGAGCAATTGAGGGTTAAGGGCCTTGCTCAGGGACCCAGTGAACAGTGGCAACTTAACTGCTAAACTACCACTGCCAGTAAAATTTGCCCTACGTGTGAATGTGTGTGTGTGCACGCTTGTGTGTGGTTATGTTTGTGTGTGTGCCCTGAATTGTGTTTGTTTGTTTGTGTGTGTGTGTGCCCTAAATTGTGTATGTGTGTGTGCTTACGTGTGTGCCCTGAATTGAGTGTGTTTATATGTGTGTGTGCCCTGAATTGTGTGTGGTTATGTGTATGTATGCCCTGAATTGTGTGTGCGTGTGTCCTGAATTGTGTGTGTGTGTATATACTGAATTGTGTGTGTGTGCTGAATTGTGTGTGTACTGAATTGGGTGTGTGTGTGTGGTTAGGTGTGTGTGCCCTGAATTGTGTGTGTGCTAATGTGAGTGCCCTGAATTGTGTGTGTGTGTGTGTATACTGAATTGTGTGTGTACTGAATTGTGTGTGTGTGTGTGTGGTTAGGTGTGAGTGCCCTGAATTGTGTATGTGTGTATACTGAATTGTGTGTGTATGTGTGTGGTTAGGTGTGAGTGCCCTGAATTGTGTATGTCTGTATACTGAATTGTGTGTGTGTGTGTGGTTAGGTGTGTGTGCCCTGAATTGTGTGTGTGCTAATGTGAGTGCCCTGAATTGTGTGTGTGTTTATGTGAATGTGCCCTGAATTGTGTGTGTTTGTTTGTGTGTGTGCCCTGAATTGTGTGTGTGTGCCCTGCGTTGTGCTGAAAAGCGCCTGTGTGTCTGTGTCCCAATTGTGTGTGAGTTTGTGTGTGTGTGCGTGTGTCTGGGTGTCCTAAATTGTGTGTGTGTGTTGCCAGTCGTTAGATATGATGAGGTAAAGGCAGAACTTTAGATTAGATTCAGTGACTGTTTTGCTTAGTTGACAAGACAGTTTTATTGGACCAGACGCACCCTGTGGCGCAAACCTCTCAGTAAAAGATTCTCAGATCTCGCAAGGTTGGAAATGGTATCAGATGGTGGGATATAATAAAAACACCAAAACAGACCTGTTGTTTATTAACAGCTGCTCGAAAACAGGTATTACGATGCACAATCAAGCAAGCTTTACATGACTACAAGCTCAGAACAGTGGCAGAAATCACTCTGTGTGAAGGTTTGACCTCAGTGATGCCAATGGTAGCTTAGAGGTTAAGGTATAGGGCTATTAATCAAAAGGTTGCTGGTTCAAGCCCCCTATCTGCCAGGTTGCCACTGTTGGGCCCTTGAGCAAGGCCCTTAACCCTCAAGTGCTTGCAATGTATGTGGTCACAATTGTAAGTCCGCTAAATGCCGAAAAATTAAAGTAAAGCTGTGTTTGTTAAAGCGGGTGTAAACCAAACTGTAGTGGTTTGTCTCCCTCTTGTGGTTGTTGGTGGGATCGTTTCTTTCTGTTTAGTATCCACACAAACTCATTCCTGTATTTCGCATTAATCTGACAAAATAACGGATAAGATGCATCTTATTTTCTGATTGAAAGTGTTTATTGTCTCTTTTTACTTTACGTGATGTAAAGATTATTTCATTAATTGTCAATCACCTACATGTAGCACCAGGTCACCAAGGAGGCTAAAGCTAATCTGTACTGTAAACCAAAACGTAAATAAACACGAGTCAGCAATAAACTTAAACATATATGACGCTTTACCTTATAAGATTTATTTATATCTTACATATATCATAAATGTAAATTTATATATTATCTTTATGTTTACATTTATTATTTATGTAAATATCTGCTCATTTAGCATTTATCTGCTAATGCAGCATAATGTAAAAAAAAAAAAAAAAAAGTTAAGAAATAACCAAAAATATCTGTTTTAGAACTCTATTTTTATGATGAAAAAAAAATCGTACATATCTTTGTATTGTTTTCAGTTGAGTACAAGTTAAAAATAATCACTGATTTATTGTTGGGACTCAGAAATTTAGAAATTGGGGTTGTATTTTAAAAAAACACAACAATTTTAATGTTGGGTGGCACAGTCGCACAGTGGGAAGTGCTGTCACCTCACAGAAAGAAGGTCCTGGGTTCGATTCCCAGGTGCAAAGATCCAGGTCCTTTCTGTGTGGAATTTGCATGTTCTCCCCGTGTCTGTGTGAGTTTCCTCCAGGAGCTCCGGTTTCCTCCCACAGTCCAAAGACGTGTGGTTAGGTTAATTGGAGATACAAAATTGTCCTGTGTGTGTGTGTGTGTGTGTGTGTGTGTGTGTGTGTGTGTTTGCCCTGTGATGGACTGGCAACCTGTCTGGGGTTTTTCCAGCCTTTTGTCCAGTGAATCAAACCACCCTCGACCCTAAAAAGGATAAAGCGGTGGTAAAAAAGACAATGAAGTAATACATTTTAATGTTTTATTATTCATTTCAGTCACAGAAGAATAACAGCTGTACATTTAATTAAAATCCCAATATAGCCATAACGCACAAACTTGTCACCTTAATGTTTCAAGTGTTGGTTTAAAGTGAAAGCAAACTAGTCACTAAACTTGTCTCGACTGATTAATTTTATTTGAAAGGAAAAGCTGGTACAGACCTTGTGCTGTGGGGATTGATGGCTGTTTATTAAATGAACTCTGTATAATCTAAATGCTAATAATTTGGAATGTTCACTAAGCAGTTGTTGTTGGATTTCCAACGTTTTGATTTGTCTTTATAATCTTACACAAATGATGGTATCAGAAATTCATGCTAATACTGATGTTTCACTTCTATCTGACCCAGTTTCACTTCTCAGTTTTGGGACACACCCTGTCATTAAAAGAATAATGTCTTGAGGAGTCATACTGAGTGCACCTGAAAGGTGGAGGCTACGGTTGGGGCATAAACAAGCTTATGCATTTTGTTGCTCATTTTGTTGATTGTTTTCAATCCCTCAGTTTGTAAAATCTAAAAAAAAAATTTTTAATAGCACTGTTGTGTTCTGGTTTTCTATTTTCATTCACTATCCTTCTCTCTTCCCTTTTCTCTTTCTTTAGTCTTCCGCTGTACTCCAGTCTTTGCCCCCTCAGTCGACCTCTTCCTATTCGAGCATGTTACCTCCCTCGCCTTCTGCTCCTCCTGCCCTACCTCGAAAATTTGACCCCAGCCCTTATTCCTCCCCTCACCTCCCACCTCCTCCAACAGCCGGCACAAATACAGGTGAGTGGCACAATACACAACACGTCAGATTTCACACCGTGTGCCTATGGTGGCCTGTAAATGCAAAATCATGTTAATGTGATTGTGTTTTTCGGATCTGTTGGTGTGTTTTACTCTTACAGGCCACCAAACGTCACAATGATGTAACCACACATAACAATCAGTCATGATATATTTACATTGTATAAAAAAACGAGCATTTGAACTACTCCTTTGCAGGTTTTCTCCCTGGCTTGTCAGTAGCAGGACCGGTGGGAGTCCATGCTGGTGATCAGGACATGGGTTTGGGCCAGTACTGGACCAGGCTGCAGTGATAGACCCTGCAGCACACTAAGACTAAACCAGCACGACTGAACACATCAGTAGTGTGACAGCAGTGACCTCAACGATCCTGTAATCAGTAACACAACTAACGTCCCCTGCACCACACCTTCAACAGCCTGCAACAGTGAACAGGTCACCAGAAGAGACGAATCAGGACAGAGACTGTGAGCCATACTGCAGCAAAATCTGACGACCCAGGAACTGAAGAGCATCAAACACACCAGCAGAGAGACGAAGACCGGCGTGATAAATAATCACTGTGGAATCTACAATAATACGTTCTGATGTCACAAAGTGACCGGGGGCCCTGACTCAACAAGGTCGGAGCTTGTAATTCCCCCTGTGCTGAGAGGAAATTTGTCTGAATGGTCAGTTAGATCCAGACAGTTTTGCTAAAACATTCTCAAATGTGCATGACACTGTCCACAGTCTAGCAAGCTTTTCACCACCAAGGACTTTGAGATTTGTCATGCAAATAAAACAGTTTATCTAATCAGCAACAAACTTCAGTCGAGCTTTAATGTGACAGTTTTTCTTCTGCTGAAGTCCATGGTGATAAAAAACTTGCTTGACTGTGGACAGTGTCAATCATATACAGTGTATCACAAAAGTGAGTACACCCCTCACATTTCTGCAAATATTTTATTATATCTTTTCATGGGACAACACTATAGACATGAAACTTGGATATAACTTAGAGTAGTCAGTGTACAACTTGTATAGCAGTGTAGATTTACTGTCTTCTGAAAATAACTCAACACACAGCCATTAATGTCTAAATAGCTGCAACATAAGTGAGTACACCCCACAGTGAACATGTCCAAATTGTGCCCAAAGTGTCAATATTTTGTGTGACCACCATTATTATCCAGCACTGCCTTAACCCTCCTGGGCATGGAATTCACCAGAGCTGCACAGGTTGCTACTGGAATCCTCTTCCACTCCTCCATGATGACATCACGGAGCTGGTGGATGTTAGACACCTTGAACTCCTCCACCTTCCACTTGAGGATGCGCCACAGGTGCTCAATTGGGTTTAGTCCATCACCTTTACCTTCAGCTTCCTCAGCAAGGCAGTTGTCATCTTGGAGGTTGTGTTTGGGGTCGTTATCCTGTTGGAAAACTGCCATGAGGCCCAGTTTTCGAAGGGAGGGGATCATGCTCTGTTTCAGAATGTCACAGTACATGTTGGAATTCATGTTTCCCTCAATTAACTGCAGCTCCCCAGTGCCAGCAACACTCATGCAGCCCAAGACCATGATGCTACCACCACCATGCTTGACTGTAGGCAAGATACAGTTGTCTTGGTACTTCTCACCAGGGCGCCGCCACACATGCTGGACACCATCTGAGCCAAACAAGTTTATCTTGGTCTCGTCAGACCACAGGGCATTCCAGTAATCCATGTTCTTGGACTGCTTGTCTTCAGCAAACTGTTTGCGGGCTTTCTTGTGCGTCAGCTTCCTTCTGGGATGACGACCATGTAGACCGAGTTGATGCAGTGTGCGGCGTATGGTCTGAGCACTGACAGGCTGACCTCCCACGTCTTCAACCTCTGCAGCAATGCTGGCAGCACTCTATTTTTTAAAGCCAACCTCTGGATATGACGCCGAACACGTGGACTCAACTTCTTTGGTCGACCCTGGCGAAGCCTGTTCCGAGTGGAACCTGTCCTGGAAAACCGCTGTATGACCTTGGCCACCATGCTGTAGCTCAGTTTCAGGGTGTTAGCAATCTTCTTATAGCCCAGGCCATCTTTGTGGAGAGCAACAATTCTATTTCTCACATCCTCAGAGAGTTCTTTGCCATGAGGTGCCATGTTGAATATCCAGTGGCCAGTATGAGAGAATTGTACCCAAAACACCAAATTTAACAGCCCTGCTCCCCATTTACACCTGGGACCTTGACACATGACACCAGGGAGGGACAACGACACATTTGGGCACAATTTGGACATGTTCACTGTGGGGTGTACTCACTTATGTTGCCAGCTATTTAGACATTAATGGCTGTGTGTCGAGTTATTTTCAGAAGACAGTAAATCTACACTGCTATACAAGTTGTACATTTACTACTCTAAGTTTTATCCAAGTTTCATGTCTATAGTGTTGTCCCATGAAAAGATATAATAAAATATTTGCAGAAATGTGAGGGGTGTACTCACTTTTGTGATACACTGTACCTCACACACACATAATTTTCCTCCCAATCTAGTCGTATCCAATCACCTGATTCTATTTCTCCTTAACTGCTGCTGCAGACCTCTATCCTAATCGAGGAGGGCCGTGAGTAACACACGCCCCCTTTGACATGTGTGCAGCACCTGAACCGCTTCTTTTCACCAGCACAAAGCGGGTTCATATGGGGATCCGTATTGCACACAGAGAGTCATGCACTGATCTCCATTATCCCCCGTCTCTGTGCAGCAGAGCAAGCAGAGGTTGCAAATACAGCAGTTAGTTTTGTATAGCAAAAACCCCAGTTTTATTAGGTAAAAGCAAGATTAGTGTTTGTTTATCTAGTGAAGGCTGGGTGTTCAGTCATCATTCAAAGAGAGCATGAGCTTATCAGACCATGAGAACTTTATTCTACCAGGCTCGATGCTGGTCTTCCTCGAGTCAGAAAGGTCAAGTCAAATCGAGACCTGTTTCAGAGCTTTAAAATATAAACAGGGTTCAAGAAGTGCTTTCATTTAGGTGTGGGTCCATGTATGGCATCATAAGCAAGCAATGTTGTTTTGCATCTGATGCGGGCAGGAACAGGAAGCAGGTGAGTGGTGATGTGGCATAGAAAAGCAGACGTGTGGCGTGGTTAAAATCAGATTTTGAACACGGGAAGATCCGCAAAAAAAGAGCTGAAGTAGTTTCAAGATGACAAAGTTACTTCACCAGCACCTGAGTGGCTTCTGTGGAGAGAAATGATCAAATCCTTCTGATGAACCTGCACTGACAGTACAAATTAGATAAGTATTTTTATAACAAACTAGCTAAAATGATTCAAGCTTTTGGAGCGTCATCAAACCACATTGTTCTGTTCTCAATCAGCCAGTTAAAATCATCTTCAGCTCTGCCCTTGTTGACCCAAAATGCCCATCACTCAGCAATATTAGTACTTGCCAATACAACCATTTAAATAAATTCTATTTACACCCACAATTAGCAAAGACCAAGACCTCAACAACTGAAGAATAGAATATAGAACGCCTTTATTTGTCATATATACAGGTGTACAGTACAACGAATTTCCCAGCTTATTTGGAAGCTGGGGTCAGAGCGCAGGGTCAGCCATTGTATGGACAGAGCCAAGAGGGTTAAGGACCTTGCTCAACCTTTCAATTGAGAGTCCAAAGCCTCTCCCACTGTCCCTAACTGCACATATGCATCAGACAATCAACATAAAATCCAGTCAAAGACAAGTTAAAGCCTGCGTCCACAAAGACTGGACAGCTGGACATATCGAACCAGTCAGCATCTAATCATTACCAGCCAGATCCAACCTCATCAAGTTTACATCAAGTGACTAATGACAATCAAGCACCAATGGCCTGAGAAGCAAATGTTGTAACCTTTACATGCTAGCAGCATTAATCAAATATCAAAGATCTACTAAAAACCAAATAATAAACCAACCGTTCAGACAATCAACCGTTTAGAGCAGCCAATCCACCTTCTGCATTTTCAGAAGAGGTGAGGAGAAACCAGAGTGCCTGAAGGACATCTGCTTATTTACAGGAACACTGTGCCATGATCTAGGAATCGAGGAATTTGCTAGATTTTTAGATCAGGCACTGATGCATGAAGAGAAGGCCTGGCTCACAGTCGATGTTCCAATTCATTTCACCGTGTGTATAAGGGCACAGGTTGTGACGTGAAGTTGGACTCATTTGGATGAGAATCAGCATACTCTTGGATGTGTAGTGAATGTTCAATCCTACCACCAAAGTCACACAGTCACTGTACAACAATGTGAAGAAACGACAAAAGAGCAAAGAACAAAAATATAAGCTAGTCTCATAGCTCCAGCGCAACAGCAAAAAACCAAACATTAGATAACAAACGTCTTGCTGAGCGACTACATTTGCTGACGGGAAGATTTATTTATTTAGTGAATTTGAAGTTATTGATCTGATACTGTGATTTAGTTTCTTCCTCTTGACTGTTTTCTGTAAAAAGCCCACGATGACCCTCACACTGTATTAAATGTGTGTGTAACAGAGAGGGAGTGAACGTGTGATGTGTGTACATAGGGGCGCAGCTAGACTAACCGTGTTATTGTGTTTGTCACTAGAATAGTGGACGTTTTACCTGTGAACCCCTTTTGTGCAGCGATTAAAGTTTAAAATGCGTCATGATTATGAACTGCTGAGTTGTTTTCATTTCTGCCTCCTTCAGTCACTCAGTTTACTGCACACAGGACTCACAGCAGCTCCAGATGTGGAGAGACGCTCAGCGCCGAGCCGCTCTGTGCGCCGATGCTGCTGCTGTTTACGTCTCGCTGTCAGTGAATAGTAGCATTTCCTGTCTGTGAGCCTGTGGGTTTCCTGTTTTTGTTACTTGCATTACCACACCCCACTACAATAATGCTTAACTGTGAGAAGACCGAGGAACAGCGGCTGTATAAACAGTTTGCTCAAACATGTCATATATTTTACACCAAAATGTGTGTAAAATGCAGTGTTGTGCCTAATTCCACTTCAAATTCACACACGCTATGTCTTTTAATGTTGTAAAAGTACGCAATTATGACATCACACATTTATTTTAACATTAATATAAACCCTATTTCCTGGAAAGCTGGGACGTTTGGTAAAATCCAGTGAAAACAAGACGTATGCTGCTTCTTTTAAACTGTATTTTGTAAATATAAACATATTTGGGAGAGTTGGGATGGGGCGAAATAATAGTTAAAGGTTTGTATTGAAATGTTTTGAAACGTTTTCAAAATTACTAACAGGTGAGAGGATCATAATTGGGTATAAAAGGAGGATCCACCAAAGACACAAAGTCTTTTACCATCTACTGTTCATTATATTGTGGAAGGATCCAGGGAATCTGGAGAGATCTCAGTCCCTGTAGGTGAAAATCACTGTTGAATGTGCATGACCTTTGAGCCCTCAGATGACACTGCATGAGAAACCATCATGCTGCTGTGATAAATTAGCCACATAGGCTCAGAAGTACTTCAGAAAACTTTTGTCACTTACAGTGTATCACAAAAGTGAGTACACCCCTCACATTTCTGCAAATATTTCATTATATATTTTCATGGGACAACACTATAGACATGAAACTTGGATATAACTTAGAGTAGTCAGTGTACAGCTTGTATAGCAGTGTAGATTTACTGTCTTCTGAAAATAACTCAACACACAGCCATTAATGTCTAAATAGCTGGCAACATAAGTGAGTACACCCCACAGTGAACATGTCCAAATTGTGCCCAAATGTGTCGTTGTCCCTCCCTGGTGTCATGTGTCAAGGTCCCAGGTGTAAATGGGGAGCAGGGCTGTTAAATTTGGTGTTTTGGGTACAATTCTCTCATACTGGCCACTGGATATTCAACATGGCACCTCATGGCAAAGAACTCTCTGAGGATGTGAGAAATAGAATTGTTGCTCTCCACAAAGATGGCCTGGGCTATAAGAAGATTGCTAACACCCTGAAACTGAGCTACAGCATGGTGGCCAAGGTCATACAGCGGTTTTCCAGGACAGGTTCCACTCGGAACAGGCTTCGCCAGGGTCGACCAAAGAAGTTGAGTCCACGTGTTCGGCGTCATATCCAGAGGTTGGCTTTAAAAAATAGACACATGAGTGCTGCCAGCATTGCTGCAGAGGTTGAAGACGTGGGAGGTCAGCCTGTCAGTGCTCAGACCATACGCCGCACACTGCATCAACTCGGTCTGCATGGTCGTCATCCCAGAAGGAAGCTGATGCACAAGAAAGCCCGCAAACAGTTTGCTGAAAACAAGCAGTCCAAGAACATGGATTACTGGAATGCCCTGTGGTCTGACGAGACCAAGATAAACTTGTTTGGCTCAGATGGTGTCCAGCATGTGTGGCGGCGCCCTGGTGAGAAGTACCAAGACAACTGTATCTTGCCTACAGTCAAGCATGGTGGTGGTAGCATCATGCTCTTGGGCTGCATGAGTGTTGCTGGCACTGGGGAGCTGCGGTTCATTGAGGGAAACATGAATTCCAACATGTACTGTGACATTCTGAAACAGAGCATGATCCTCTCCCTTCGAAAACTGGGCCTCATGGCAGTTTTCCAACAGGATAACGACCCCAAACACAACCTCCAAGATGACAACTGCCTTGCTGAGGAAGCTGAAGGTAAAGGTGATGGACTAAACCCAATTGAGCACCTGTGGCGCATCCTCAAGTGGAAGGTGGAGGAGTTCAAGGTGTCTAACATCCACCAGCTCCGTGATGTCATCATGGAGGAGTGGAAGAGGATTCCAGTAGCAACCTGTGCAGCTCTGGTGAATTCCATGCCCAGGAGGGTTAAGGCAGTGCTGGATAATGGTGGTCACACAAAATATTGACACTTTGGGCACAATTTGGACATGTTCACTGTGGGGTGTACTCACTTATGTTGCCAGCCATTTAGACATTAATGGCTGTGTGTTGAGTTATTTTCAGAAGACAGTAAATCTACACTGCTATACAAGTTGTACACTGACTACTCTAAGTTATATCCAAGTTTTATTTCTATAGTGTTGTCCCATGAAAAGATATAATGAAATATTTGCAGAAATGTGAGGGGTGTACTCACTTTTGTGATACACTGTAACACAGTCCGCCGCTGCATCAAGAAATGCAAGCTGACACTCTATTACAAGAAAAGAAAGCCGTTTTTTAACACTATGCAGATGGTGCCAAGTTCTCTGGGCATGAACTCATTTCAGATAGACTCAATGACAGTGGGATGAGTTTGAGCTGATATGTTAAGTTCTCAGGGCCAAAGATGAAAAGGACCATCCAAACTGTTATGATTGAAATGTGCAAAAGCCAACATCTGTCATACAACAGAATAGAACACGCCTTTCTTTGGTCAGAGCACAGGGTCAGGTATTGTACGGCGCACCTGGAGCAGACAGGGTTAAGGGCCTTGCTCAAGGGCCCAACAGTGGCTGCATGGCAGAGCTATGATGCGAACTCTCAACCTTTCAATTGATTGCCCAAAGCTCTACACACTAGGCTACCACTGTTCCTGTCATTGTTGGGGGGCATTTATATTAACACCATAATTAAAATAAGTATTGAGGAGGCACGGTGGCTTGGTGGGTAGCACTCTCGCCTCACAGCAAGAAGATCCTGGGTTCGATCTCCTTTCTGTGTGGAGTTTGCATGTTCTCCCTGCACCTGCGTGGGATTCCTCCCACAGTCCACAGACGTGCAAGTTAGGTGAACTGGAGATACAAAATTGTCCATGACTGTGTTTGATATTAAAGATCTGAACTGATTAATCTTGTGTAATGAGTAACTATCGTTCCTGTCATGAATGTAACCAAAGTGACGTTAAAATCCTAATAAACAAACAAACAATAAGTATAGATATCACTTTAAATCCTGTAGGTTCTGTTATAATGTAAACATTTATAAAGTTTTTGCTAAAGACTGAGCTGTTCGTTTGAATTCTTCTCATAATCATGAACAAAACCCCATGATACACAATCTTAAAGGATCCAAACATTCTATCACATCAATTCTTTGTAAATATTCCTTAAAAAACACATCACAGTCCCGTATCTGACCCAGCATCTCCTCTGGAGCAATAAACCGTTCCCCCATTCCTGTCCTATCATACTTATTCTGTTCGGTTTCCGCTCTCATAGGCTTAATGACCATAATTAGGGGTCAGTGCTAATGAGCTGGAGAGGGCCAAAGCTCGCTATCGGACCCTCGATCAGGCAAAGATCACGTCTCCCAAATCCTTTACGGTCACGAGAGACACTTATCTAGTCCGTTTAAACAGCCAGATCGGTCCCATCTCTAACCCACCCTCTATCTGTTCATCTGTTCACTCCCTAGGAACCACAGAACACAGAACACACCCCGCCCTGCCTTCCTCATGAGCTGATTAAGACATAGACGTCCGATTAATCCAATCCAACCAAATATTAATCCAACCAGATATT
The DNA here is from genome assembly GCF_030014385.1 of Trichomycterus rosablanca. Lineage (NCBI taxonomy): Eukaryota > Metazoa > Chordata > Actinopteri > Siluriformes > Trichomycteridae > Trichomycterus > Trichomycterus rosablanca. Next base: position 2,163,114 of record NC_086009.1, on the reverse strand, counting down.
AATGCAACAAACTTACAGTTCAGATCTTATAACAGTGTTGACAGGTAAAGTTCACTATTCATATGAAGAGGATTTATTTATTAGGATTTTAACGTCATGTTTTACACACTTTGCTTACATTAATGTAACCAGATAGTTACTCCTTACACAAGATTCATCAGTTCAAGTTCAATATCAAATACAATCATGGCCAATTTTAAATTGCATTTTCGCTAAACCTGACTGCACGTCTTTGTACTGTGGGAGGAAACCAGAGCTCCCGGAGGAAACCTACACAGACACGGGAAGAACATGCAAACTCCACTCAGAAAGGAACCGCTCCACCTGGGAATCAAACCCAACATTCTTGCTGTAAGGTGACAGTGCTACCCACCGAGCCACTGTGCCTCCCTGTATTCATTGTGGATATTTCTTGTAACTTATCTGTGCTAGTTTGATTGCACCTATTAAAAAGTACATGGAACAGTGGTCTTTTTGTCAGGGTCTGGAAAAAACTCGACATCAACCTGCTCTAAGATGCTGCTGCGCAAGAAAGTCAAAACAAGATTAAATGATCGACTGAAGTCTGAAATACCGGGAGCTTCTGTTTAATCGTTCAGTCTTAGAAAAAGAAACGTTGCAGATTCAAAGTCAGAGGTGAAATGATTTCTCTGACTTTGATCTGTATTTTATAGATTTTAATATTTTTTTAGACCCATTAGCCCCCTGAAGAACCGCTGAGGAACTTCTTTCCCTCTGTGTACATCAGCAGCGTTTACAGTTTCTCTTTGTTAGTCAGTCTTAGTTTGTGTTTTCGGCTGGCTTCCTGTTCGAGAGGAAGTGCCCCACCCAGCTGTGTTGGTCCCCGGGTTGGGGGTGGACAGTGATTTTGTGAGTGTGGGTGGGGGACCGAAATGAGTGACTCCAAAATTAAGGGAACGAGCACAGGCCGGGGTGAAGGAAAGGACTTCAGGGGCGGAGCGGGTGGGGGGAGCAGGAAGTTCAGCTGCTAAATAAAGCAAGAGGGGATGGAGAGGGCGACGGGGACGGAGGTGCAGAGTCGAGTCTGTGTCCGCTGAGGAAGCAAGACGTCCCAGACAGAGATGGGACAGTGAACCACAGGGAATGGCGAACGAAGACGAGGGGACGGACGGATCAGACGGAGAGGGATGCATCACACACCGACTGGTGAGTTAATGAAGGTTTGGACTGATTGGATTTGTAATGCAGGGTTTGCACTTTACTGTGCACAAACATTATTAACATTAGAAGAAACTGCAAAAACTGAATAACAAATCCAATCAGTTGAAACATTCATGAGTCTCGATGTTCAGTTGTTCGGTTTGTTCGTTGTATTTGTCGTTTTCCTGCCTCTCAACATTTTCTCACGATCGTGATCGGACGCTTGTTCCCCTCCCCCTCTTCCTCCCTCCGTCACCCCAAACTGATCACCAGCGCTTCTATTCGAACCGTAGATCTTTTAATACAATAAATTAATGGCTGTTTTTATTAGGCACTTTGACTAGTTCCTTTCCTGTCTGCAGTTCTAAAGAATGTGTGGACATCTGATCATGACCGTGCACAACCCATCCCAAAACCATGGGCGATTATATGTCAGGATTCGTAACCTAGGGGTTTGGACACCCAAGGGTCCCTGTAGAGTCGTGGGAATGCAGGGAACACAGAGGAAACACATTTGATATTCTGTAAAAACCTCACAGGTCACAGACTCATTCTGACCATGAGCTTGTTGCACAACCCATCCCAAAACCATGGGTGATAATACGGAGCTGCCTCTCTGACCAGTTACTCCTCTGTTCTCCAAATTCTAGACTGTGTCCGGTGGAATCTGCACCCATTTAGACAAAAGAGGGTTTCTGAGGTCGGGCACTATTTTTGGATCAGGCGCCTGGCTTGGCTTGACATTCCAGTTCATTCCAAAGGTGTTCAGTTGATTTAAGGCCAGAGCTCTGTGTAGATCACTGGAGTTCTCACACCAAACTTGTCAAGCCATTATTGGAGGTGCACGGTCAGGCAGCTGGTAGGTAGGGTACCAAACAGCAACATAGACAAAATGGACCTCACGATCGGGCACTGTCTGTGTCTGTGAGGAGTTTTGTTTGTTCTCTCTGTGTCCGTGTGGGTTTCCTCACACCTCCCAAACACACAGGAGGAATATTGTCTCCTTGCATCCTGTCCAGAGTGTCTTCATCTGTATACTCAGTATTTCTGGGTGGAAACGAACCTACCTACAGGGACCCTAACAGAAGAGGTTAGCTTTAATAAAAGAATACAAAAATTAATGATATGCAAACGTGTTGACAAGAGAAATGAGTGAACTGCAAATATTAGTGCCGTGGGAATCGGTGCTGTGTGTGTGTGTGTGTGTGTGTGTGTGGGCCCCCTGGTGGTGATGAAGAAAAACGACTGAAGAACAGTTTTGGCTGAGCCTTTTCTGTAATTAAATTTTACCTTTTTAAACATTTTACATGATTGTTAACAGGTTTTATGACCTCTATCAAATAAGATCAATGCAGATAATACTTGTATTGTGCTCAGATGATTGCTGACACTCATGCAAACTTTAGGTATGGTGTTTTTCATGTCAGTATTTTGTGTTGTATTGTTGCATTTCTTAACAAGAGGATGTATAAAGCAGCATTTAGCAAACTTTAAAATCACTGCATTGGTAAAAACACAAGAGCCACACTTTACTAGGCACACTCTCTAAAACAGGGATTCGTAACCTAGGGGTTTGGACACCCAATGGTCCCTGTGGAGTTGTAGGAGTGCAGGAACTGCAGAGAAAACACATTTGCTATTCTTTAAAAACAAAAAAATATGATTATGTCACACACAGGCCACAGACTCTCATTTAATTCTTGACAGTTTATTTCTAGCCTCAATAGCTGAGCAAAATTTTAAAAAAGGAAACACTGTGCACTGAACACTTTCTCTCTTTTCAGGCCTTCACGAGAAGATGCACAAAGAAACACCATCATTCGTCTAAGTCCAGCTTGGGCAAAGCGATCCATCTATTGAGATTCTCCAGAACTCCTTTCTCCATCCTCTCCCAATCCTTGTACCAGTGTCTAGACTGAATTTGACGCTGGGCGGGGTTTGGGGGGGGGCTGAGCGAGGCCGCACATCCAGTATTCAGACCCAATGATCTCCATCAGGATTCATCAGAAAGAAATGTTATTAAACATTAATAATAAAAGTGTATTTGTATTGCACAGTGATCCAAAAACAAATCAAGTGTTTCTGCTTCTATTTGCTTCTGTTATTGCATATTTGTAACACTATAATTTCAGACTATCAAACCAAACCTGATACTACCCAAAAGAAAACTGGAGTAACAACACATTTTGCCAACTGAATGTAAAAGTGTGAAGCAATGAATGTAAAATTACAAACACATAAACAAATATACATAAAACTGTGTGCCACCATTGTCACCAAATACACTATTAACTTTATCCTACCTGCTGTTACAAGTGTAGAATAATCAAACCCTCACAGCACAGCAGCGGCGTTATCAATATTCTTAGGTCTTTTTGACATTTTGGTGTTCTTCTGTGTTTTTATTAAAGCTTCCAAAAAGGGACGCTGCATCCACAGTGCCTTACAGTGAAGTGTGACCATTTTGGATCATGGTGCTTCACAAGTGTTTACTCACCTCGGTAAACAGCATAACAAACATGGCATGTGGATAATAATAATAATAATACATTTTATTTCATAGGCACCTTTCTGACACCCAAGGACACCTTACAATCACCACAACAATAAAATACAAAGAAACAAACAAGCAGCAATTAAAGCAGTTAAAACTATGACACAGCAAAAGCACCAATCAGGTGTTATAGACTGTCCTAAACAGGTGAGTCTTAAGTGAGGATTTAAACTGTTGGAGAGAGCTTACGTTCCGTAAGTCAGATGGCAGAGAATTCCAAAGTCGGGGAGCAGAGCGACTAAAAGCTCTGCTCCCCATGGTGGTGAGATGGGCAGAGGGTACAGTAAGGTGAATAGAGGAGGAAGATCTGAGAGAACGAGAGGGAGTAGCAACAGTGAGAAGATTAGAGAGATAAGTTGGAGCGAGATTATGGATGGCCTTGAAAGTGAGAAGAAGGATTTTGTAATCGAGGCGAAACTTGACCGGGAGCCAGTGGAGCTGTGACAGAACAGGAGTGATATGGTGGAAAGAAGGGGTTCTAGTGATAATACGGGCAGCTGAGTTTTGGACCAGTTGAAGCTTATGGAGAGATTTGTGTGGAAGACCGAAAAGGAGAGAATTACAATAGTCTAGACGGGAAGTGACAAGGCTATGAACAAGAATGGCAGTGGTATGTGGAGTAAGAGATGGGCGAAGACGACTGATATTACGTAGGTGGAAATAAGCAGACCGGGTAATGTTATTGATATGGGCTTGGAATGATAAAGTAGTTTCGAGGATGACACCCAAACTCTTTACCAGAGTTGAGGGGATAACAGAAAAATTGTCAATGTCAATAGACAGGCTGTTGGTTTTGGATAATGTTGTTTTAGTACCAACGAGGAGAACCTCAGTTTTATCACTGTTTAATTTTAGGAGATTTGCCGAAAACCAGGATATTATTTCTGTTAAACAATCAGTAAGGGAGGTGGGTGGGATGTTGAGATGTGGATGCAACATAGTTGGAAATTTGGCAAATCTTGGGCATTTAATTGCAATCATCCTTTGATTATTATTATTATTATTGTTATAATTCTTATTTCCTCAACACATATTTTTATTAAAAAATTAAAAACAGGACCTGGAAGAGACCCATATCAGACAAACATGCAAAACTTCTCACTGGCAAGAATGAACAAGCTCAACTTGTTAGCAACACTGTGTTACCAGTAATAGACTACAGTAAGGTCACGGTGTTCCATAACCTTCTGTACAGACTCAATGCATCTTTCCCAAGCAAGCGTCAGTGTGACGACACAGCAGCTGAATAAATGTAATTCATCACTGAGTGAAGCATCTTCACCACATTCCTCTGATAGCTCTGATTTAAGTCATGACCGATCAAACTCTAAATGCCAATATCTACTGACTGTCCTGCTGTGTAAACGTCAGTGCTTATAAAAGAAATCCATAAATGCCATCATGGTCTCCGTACACCTTAATTAGAACCAGTCAAGATCACCATCCATGTATAGTTTATATGTGTAAGACAGATTCACCATTAGAAGCTAACTGACCAGAATACACACCACATATTTAATAAACATCTGTACAATGCAGTAATATATCAAATTAATTTATACAGATAATTCTACAGTGGATAAATATTCACTTTCTTGTGTTGTGGATTTGATTCGGGATGAATATAACTGACATTTCTACCTATATTTAAATCTATATTTAATTAACCACATTTGCAAAAGTAGTCATAGATTCTTTGGCAGCAATCACATCTGCAAATCCTCTTAGATGCATCTCTACAAGTTTTTTCAATCCTGGATTTGGGCAGTTTATCCAATTCTTCATAGGCACCATCAAAATGAATAGCGAGGATCTGTGAATGGCCTCTTTAGATCTCTTTACAGATGTTCATTAGGATCTCGTCTTAGACATTTAGAGACTTGCCCTGAAGCCTAGGACACGTCAGTGTTGTGTAACTACTTACTTTGGTTTTGTATGTAGGCACTCATTCTAAATTGAATTTCTGCTATACATTCCAACAACATTAGGTCAGGGACATGTTTACTACTGTGTCACGTCACCTTTCTAAACCTATGTTCTGTAATTATTCGGGAACTGGGGACACCAGCTGTTAAGAAAACATGATTTCAGCTGTGTGACACTTATCAGACTGTAAGGAGCTCTTATAAGAAGAGGAAACGTGTTACAGGTAATCAACAAATAACCTGCAGTGTGTGTGTGTGTGTGTGTGTGTGTGTGTGTACTAAATGTAAGGCTGTGTATGTAATATTACAATACTAAATTCAAAATATTTGTTTTTTATTGCCAGTTCTTGTGCTGGAATGAAGGTTTTAGATAATATACCAGCCCTGTTTTGTCAAATCACAGCTAGTATAAATAGCACAATCTCAGTGGAGCTTTGGAGGAATGTGCATGAGCATTGAACTGGTATTTACGGTAATTTTGTAAACACAGGAACGTATATTAAAGACAGTACGGGCGCGTTGTGACGTTAAATGTCAAAGTTTTAAATTCGTTTACATAAACATAAAATTGTCTTTAATTATTTAGCTATTTTACTTACATTATAAAACTTGCCTTTTAAGCATTATCTGCCTAGCATAGTGTACTAAACTCGATGCATTCCTTCCTATCCTGTTCTACACATGCTAAACCAATACGCACTACCTTTTTATACTACATAGTATGGTAGTATACAGAAATGGCGTTCGCTTTCTGTGTTTGAACTCGGCGTTGATTGGTAGCCGGAATCGCGTACTACTTTGACATACTGCTTAGTATGCTAGTATGCTGTTTGAGACAGGGCAATACAGTATGGGCGGGGCTTGGATGACGCTATTCGAGAGGAGTCACTGATGCTGTTCATTCATGTTTACAGAACAAAAGTTAAAACAGCGGCACATTTAGTTACTTTTAACAAGTTTTCTCCTCCTTTAAAGTTTAACATCATTAAGAAAATTAAGTGGTTTTACTGTTCATAATTGCTGCCATTTAAGATACCAAAAGCTTCGTGAATACGCCGTAACTTGGAGCTAAATGGACTGTTCATAGTCGAGCCGAGCCGAAACTCACTGCTAAAGGTATGAAAAACAGCTTTACTATAGACTATTTACGTTTCTCGTATTAAATGTAATATTATATATAGAGTCGAATTGCAAAAATATAAGTAGTTACCTGGGACTTAATATGAGAGGTGACAAAATAACACGCAGAGCTGGACAGGTAACTTGGGACTGTGAGTCGATAACAGAATCGACTCCTGGATTCCAGTGACTCCTGGATACAAATCTTGCTAGTAACATGTACTTAATCAAAAGTTTAATAAATATATATGTGTGTTTATTTCAAAGTTAATATTAAAAGTAATAGTCAATAAATTCAGTTATCTCCAGTTTTGTGGTTTGTAATATGTGTAATGGCTCAATAATTGCTAGAGAGGCTGTGTTCGAATCAAGACAAAACATTGCTTCGGAATCGCATAATAACTTCAAGTATTATAAACGTATTTGTGTATGTAGCGCAATTCTGGTGGTATTTGGAACAATCGAGAAAACTGTGTGAAGTCGACTTTACAATTTCCAGAAGAGCCGTTTTGGGCTGGGAGTCGACGCTGGAGAATCGACTCCTTAACTGCAAAAATGTGTGATTGCAGAGTCGACTCCAGAGCTTTGAAGAATTGTGTATTTTGTGAGAATGTATTGAGTAAATAATGATATGTATTTAATTTATAATATTAAGCTTAAATTGTTTTTGTTTTTTTCGTTCTTGTTTTGTAGTTCTACAAAACACCGTAGTTCTAGAATGGAACAGATTTACTGATACTGAACTTAGTGTCTCTTGACGCCCTCTGTAATGAAACTGGAGGAACAACACACATGTAAATGTGTTTAAAACACCGTGTCTTTATAAATACTGACTAGTGTGTTGCATTTGTGTCTTAAACAGTTTGTTTAAACCAATTGTTACACTTTTTGATTGGCAATAATCTTATTCTGCTCTGTTATACTAAGCATTGTGCTTATATTGGGGCCATAAGACAAAATAACATCTTTATATGTTCTATTTCTATACTGTATATTAAGGACGCAGAAACACTTAGTTATTGTAATTATACTTTATTCTAGTAGAATATATTTGCCAATAGTAGATTTTACGTTACCAGGTTTGCTCAAGAAAACCAAACAAAGTGTTTTTGGTAAGAAACTGGTTATGGTTTGACTTAAGCACCTTCTAAAATGCTTAATGCTTCTGATTATGAACAAAATCAACATCAATTCTGGTACAAATAAAGAAATTAATCTTTAACATGGGTTTTACTTTTGTAGATGTATTGAAATGCAGTTTTGGTTTGGTGCTAGTAGTTTTAATAGACCTGCTGTTTGATAGATGATAAAAGCGTTTAACCATATAAAAACCTTGAGTTTTCATTATTAAAAATAGTTAAAATATTTAGGTTGGAACCGTTAGGTGCTGCTGTGTTGTTGACCTGTGTATATTAGATACGTCTAGTGTGTATCGACCGTGAATAATAATTTATTGCCGTATGGTTTCGCTTTACATTATATAAAAGTTTGACATATGAGCCAATTCGATTCTGACTCCTGTTGAGCACATGGATAGTGTTTCTCTCCAGAGTATCCTCTCTTTCTCTGAGTTCTATCCATCTATCTTGTTGCTGGTCATCCTCGTCCTCTTATACCTTCAACTCTTCCAAGCATGACTGTCATTTCCAATGTGCTGGTTCTTCTCATAATGTGTCCACAATAAGAGGAATTTCTTCTCGGCCAATGTCCCTGCTCTCTATAGAGAGACAGACAGTCTTGTGTCCGTGTAGACGCCCAGTCGGTCGATAGCACAGCGGATATTTTAACTCCTACCACAATGTTGGTGGTGGGTTATCACCTGAGTGCCCACTGTGTTTTTTGCCAGACGTTGTGCTTGCAGCAAAGCATCTGAATACTTTTGTGAATAAGATATTTCAGTTCTTGATTTTTATGTTCTTTGATTAATTATTAAAAAGCTCTAAAATGTTTTCACTTTGTCATTATTAGTCATTAAGTATAGATTGAGGGAAAAAATGAATACTTCCTAAATCCATTATAGTTAATTTTTATTTTTCTGTATCTCTCTTCAGTTGATTTGACCTTCTAGTCAGAACTGGTTCATCTTAATGTCAGAAAGCTCTAAACCGCTGCCAGTTTCAGCTTCAATACCACAAGCATAAAACAGTCCATCATTCAGAACGTCCTCATACTGCTGGGCTCTTGTTCTTATTCAGGCTGAATGTTTTCCTGCAATTAAGAGGGCGGAGGTGTCTTTATCTATGATTTAATGATGAGGACGTGTTTCGTGTATTTATAGATATAAAACTTGTTCACAATATACAGTTGATCTGAAGGTCTTTGAGAGCACAGCAACAAAAACTCATCAATAAATCTGTTACAGGTAAGTAAAGCTGTAACTTTTTTCCCTACAAAGAAATTACTTGTATTTATTTACGTTCTTATAAAGCTCTAGTACGTTTATTCTAAAAAAAAAAAAAAAAAAAAACTGCTACATAAAATATACATACAGCACAATGTCATTGAACCTTGTGGCCTGGTGTCCTACACGGGTGTATCTATATAAATTAGACTAGTTTGTCTATGCCTGTTTAACGGTGCATGGAACAGTGTGCTCTGCCAAGGGGCTGCCACACATTAAAAATTAGCACTTTTAAGCTCGACTGAAGTTTGTCGCTGATCACTTGAACACAGGAAAAACAGGAGCTCGGGTGCACGTGTCAAGCTTGCTCGATTTTGGACACGCGTTCCATCAGCTTCTCATTTACAGTAGGACTGGGTTTTGTGTGTTAGATAAAATTTCACTATTCAGACAGATTTCCTCTCAGCATGAGGTGACTGTGTAGGATTTCTGTTTACCTTGGTGAGAGACCACTGTTCCTGGTAGCTTGAGACTCGAAGATAGTAGGAAAGTAGGCTGTAAGATTTAGTTTTTACAATAAAAATGTACATTTAATTGTAAAATTTTAATTATTTTCCCTCTAGTTTCTCACTAGTTTCCTTTCTACCAATTTGCGGTAACTATATTTTCTTTAAAAATGAGACCTGATGCTCCTGTTCCCACTCTATCATGTACCATTCACGCCTAGTATGAGGGCGGAACAAACCATTTTATGTAAATAAAAGAAAGAATTGGGGGCACAAATAAGCTAAGTGGGTAGCACTGTCACCTCACAGCAAGAAGGTCCTGGGTTCGATTCCCAGGTGGGCCGGTCCGGGTCCTTTCTGTGTGGAGTTCTCCCCGTGTCCGTGTGGGTTTCCTCCGGGAGCTCCGGTTTCCTCCCACAGTCCAAAGACATGCAAGTGAGGTGAATTGGAGACACTAAATTGTCCATGACTGTGTTTGATATAAACTTGTGAACTAATGACTCTTGTGTAATGAGTAACTACCGTTCCTGTCATGAATGTAACCAAGAGTGTAAAACATGACGTTATAATCCTAATTAACAAACAAACAAACAATTGTTTCCCTCTATTTTCTCTCTTTTTTCTTTGTTTCCTTTCTTCCCATTATTGGTAACTAGATTTTCTTTAACAATGAGACCTGATGCTCCAGTTTCCACTTTATCAAGTACCATTCATGACTGGTTTGAGGGTGGAACAAATAAAAGAAAGAATGGGGGGGGGGGGGGGGGGGGGGGTGTAATACAGAAGTTTCAATACAGATGTTTAACCATAAAACACATACAGAATGCCCTAAATATACCAAGGAGAGACAACAAGAGCACATACCTGGAATAATAAAATAAACTCTTACTCAAGACAACACAAGAATAGATCTTAATCTAGGTTATTATTCCTATTTTGCCATAAAATGACACTTATGTGTTAAACATGGCATTAAAATGTATGTTTGTGGCATTTAACAGCTGCTTTTATCCAAAGCAACTTACAATTACGACTGATACAGTTTGAGCAATTGAGGGTCAAGGGCCTTGCTCAGGGGCCCAGCAGTGGTAACTTGGTGGCAGTGGGGCTTGCTAGGACAGTTGTAGTCTAGCGGTTAAGGTACTGGACTAGTAAGCAGAAGGTTGCTGGTTCAAACCTCACCACTGCCAGGTTGCCACTGTTGCCACTGCCAAAGTCGCTTTGGATAAAAGCATCTGCTAAATGCCGAAAATGTAAATGTAGTTCACTGAGCTACCACTGTCCCAAATAAATAAATTATACACGTTTACTGTTTGCCCAACAAGTTTTAAATAAAATGTTTGGGTTTTTTGTATTGCTTATAGATTCATAAATTAATATTGGGAAAAACACATGATTAATAAATCTGATATCTAACATGATAAGTGACGTTTGCTGGGCTGAATATTCTTGTAGGTTCATAAGTCCAATTTATGATTCATATACGATCATGTGAGACATTTTAAACACTAAAACATGCAGGAAAAAACAACGGACTTTCCCTTTAATTGTTCTGTTCAGTTGCAGCCATGTAAATGCTCGGGGTGTTTATGTGGGGTGTGTCAGCTCAGATTCTCTTTTAGGGAGTGCGCTGGTGTTCGCCACCGTGCCGCACGCTTCAGAAACTCCAGCACGGTTCACTCAGACTGTTTAGAAATGACATGTTGAGAAGGTTAGCAGTGAGAGCTAAAAAAAGACGTGTCAGCATGTGCTATCGTCCGTATTCGCTTCTGTAGAAACGTATCAGCTGAATAGCTAGCTCAGGCAGGAATGCAGCATCGAGCAGTTGTTTGTGTGCTCGTGGTGGCGTATTATCGTATTATTTGTCGTGTGTAAAATAGCTGAAATGTGAACAAGCTGGAACTTCCAGGTCTGATTCAGCTTCTGATTGTGTGACACTCATGTGCATAACAAGAGCTTTTACTTTCAGTTCCCTCTTAAATTCTTCCAATATTTAATAACCAACCAAAGATTTTTTTACTTACATTCACGTTACTGTCGTTTTTACTCCTGCAGTGTCTGTTTATAACGTTATTTTATTCGTTTATGGTTTTAGATTTTCTAGTGAGCTGCATTTAGCAGACGCTTTCATCCAAAGCGACTTACAATTATCACTGAATGCAACTTGAGCAGTTGAGGGTTTAGAGCATTGATCAGTGGCCCAACAGGCGTTAATGGGGCTTGAACTGGCAACCTTCCAATGACTAGTCAAGTACCTTCACCACTGAGTTCCACTATCACTACCATTTCAATTGATTTTTTAGGTAACTGTACAGATCTTTGGATGTAGATCATAGATTTTCTCAAGCCATTTCTGAGCATGTTATCAGCTCCACTTACCATATAGAAGCACTTTGTAGTTCTACAATTACTGACTGTAGTCCATCTGTTTCTCTACATACTTTTTAACCTTGCTTTCACCCTGTTCTTCAATGGTCAGGACCCCCACAGGACCACCACAGACCAGGTATTATTCAGGTGGTGGATGATTCTCAGCACTGCAGTGACACTGACATGGTGGTGGTGTGTTAGTGTGTGTTGTGCTGGTATGAGTGGATCAGACACAGCAGCGCTGCTGGAGTTTTTAAATACTGTGTCCACTCACTGTCCACTGTATTAGACACTCCTACCTAGTCGGTCCACCTTGTAGATGTAAAGTCAGAGACGATCGCTCATCTATTGCTGCTGTTTGAGTCGATCATCTTCTAGACCTTCATCAGTGGTCACAGATCGCTGACCACGGGGTGCTGTTGGCTGGATATTTTTGGTTGGTGGACTATTCTCAGTCCAGCAGTGACAGTGAGGTGTTTAAAAACTCCAGCAGCGCTGCTGTGTCTGATCCACTCATACCAGCACAACACACACTAACACACCACCACCATGTCAGTGTATAATTTGCAGATCAGGTTAATCAACTAAAACGCAGCTCTGGTTAGTTGTGGCAATCAAAGCTAACCGTGCAATTTGGTAAGCCACAAGCAAACCAAACAGTAGAAAAAGTGTCGGACACCCTGTTTTTACTCTGTTTTACATTAATAAAGACTTAAAGTTCTCACAATAATTCAGGTTTACACTCCTGCTGTTACTCGGTGATGAAAACACTGTACCTGTTTGTTGAAATTGTATTTGTTTCTGGTCTTTGACCGGGCTAGGAAGGAAACTGTACCTACATGAGTAATTGTTTATGACTGTGCTGGACTTGAGCTCTTGTTTATATGCTGATGCTTCTGCTATGTGTTGTTAAACAGCTCAGTTTTACAGTAATTCAGACTAGTAAATAATAAAAGAAAACAATTCTCTGACTGATATTAGAGCAGTAGAAAACAGACGCAAGTGAGAGGAAAACAGCACCACTGTGACGTCAATAAACAGGAACAAAGCCGAAGAAAAATCCCTGCTATAAGTCAGCATTGTTGCGCCATCTAACCAGACGCTGTTTTTTTTTTTATTGGCACCCTGTCAAAACAACTACATTCAGATTGATAATTCCACTATTGCATACGTCAGCCTGAAGCTTACTCAGTGGAATTTATTGTGAAAGAGAGAAAGGGAAATATTTTAATCAAGTGAGTATATTTCTCTGGGTGAGAGGAAGTGCCGTGGATTTCAGTCCATCCTCTCACAGCGCGATAACATCTCCGTCTCGACCGGCCCGAGCGAGAGAGAAACTGGCTCATGGTGTTTAGGCGAGGAGGAATCTGGAAGAATGCCACCAAGCAGAATTCGTAAGTCTCCACGCTGGTTATTAGGACTCTGTGCTTTGAGTTGTGTGTGTGTGTGTGTGTGTGTGTGTGTGTGTGTGTGTGTGTGTGTGTGTAGAGGATCTGATTATCTGAGGTTATTAAAGGTGAGGCTTTGTGATGACATGATGGAAGAGTTTCACAAAACAATCAAGTCAGTGGTTGGAATATTTGTTTGCTGTGTTGTGTGATCGATCAGCCATAACCTTGTTTCTACACTCACTGTCCATTTTATCAGCTCCACTTATCATATAGAAGCACTTTATAGTTCTACAATTACTGACTGTAGTCCATCTGTTTCTCTACATACTTTTTAACCTTGCTTTCACCCTGTTCTTCAATGGTCAGGACCCCCACAGGACCACCACAGAGCAGGTATTATTTAGGTGGTGGATCATTCTCAGCGCTGCAGTGACACTGACATGGTGGTGGTGTGTTAGTGTGTGTTGTGCTGGTATGAGTGGATCAGACACAGCAGCGCTGCTGGAGGCTTTAAATACCGTGTCCACTCACTGTCCACTCTGTTAGACTCTCCTACCTAGTCGGTCCACCTTGTAGATGTAAAGTCAGAGACGATCGCTCATCTATTGCTGCTGTTTGATTTGGTCATCTTCTAGACCTTCATCAGTGGTCACAGGACGCTGCCCACAGGGCGCTGTTGGCTGGATGTTTTTGTTTGGTGGACTATTCTCAGTCCAGCAGTGACAGTAAGGTGTTTAAAAACTCCAGCAGCGCTGCTGTGTCTGATCCACTCATACCAGCACAACACACACTAACACACCACCACCATGTCAGTGTCACTGCAGTGCTGAGAATGATCCACCACCTAAATAATACCTGCTCTGTGGTGGTCCTGTGGGGGTCCTGACCATTGAAGAACAGCATGAAAGGGGGCTAACAAAGCATGCAGAGAAACAGATGGACTACAGTCAGTAATTGTAGAACTACAAAGTGCTTCTATATGGTAAGTGGAGCTGATAACATGGACAGTGAGTGTAGAAACAAGGAGGTGGTTTTAATGTTATGGCTGATCGGTGTATAGGAATTCTGGGCCGATGCCGATATTAAATGGTTCTCTTGTCTATACACCGATGGAAACAACTATTTCCCCATTTTTGTTTATTAATATAAAATATATGTAGCTCACCTGAATGTGAACATACACATCAGAACACAGCAGGAAAACCTTTGAGTGTTTTTTTTCTTTGCTAACTACTGTGGGTTTAAACAGCAGCTCTGATCAAACTTGTCCGATTGTTGCCGGTTTTAATTCTTCATGGATTTGATCTTCTCGTCTTGTTCAGGGATGTCTGAGGAGCTGGCTGGTCCTCCCTCCCCCACACCCTCTCTCATAGATGTGAAAGCAGAGACGCACCTGGTTCTGAAGAGTTTCCTCCGCCATGCCCTCTCTCTTCCGCTCTCGGATCGCCCCGGCAGGATCGGCGGTGCATATTGTGACCCCAACAAATACAGGTAAGACAATATCTGAGTCGAGCAACCAAGTCAGTTCTGTGTTTGTTGTTTGCTGCCTTAGTTTTTTATAGGAGCGAAAATGTTAATACCAAGTATTAGAAGTTTATATAGTCCAAAATCTCATCCATACACAGTTGTAGTCAAAGATTAAAATACGCTTCTAATAAGCATTAGGGGGATTTTAATGATTTTTTAAACTTTTTATAAGGGTAATACAGGGTAAATGTTTTGCTGAATGCTTTTATCATGTTATTATTATATTATATTAATATTTATATTATATTTATGCACAAATATCCTCTCATATTATTAAAGCTGTTATTTATGGGGTGCACAAGTGGTGCAGCATTAAAACACGTCAGCCCACCGCTGCTGAGATCTCAAGTTCGAGTCTTTTGTGCTATCGGCCAGCCGGGTGCCTACACACACTTGGCTGTGTCTGAGTGTGGGAGGGTCGAAGGGTTACCCCCTGCACAGGCAGGGGATTAGGAAGATCAGTGCATGACCCTATGTTTGCGATACTGATCCCTGTGTGAACCTGTTGTAGCAGTGGAGTGGGCGTCTTAAATACGGCCATCCTCGGTCAGGGTCTGCAGGAGTACAGAGGAGATACAACTGGGTAATTGGATACGACTACGAATACATTTAAAACCCTTTTTTATGTTCTCCGTCTGACATTTCTAGCGCGCTGGTGAAGGAGAAACAGAAGAAAGACGAGAGCGGGTGGGACTCTCTGGATGAGAAGATCAGCGCGGCGGAGGAAAGGAAACACGATATTAAAAACCTGATCAAAAGACGCCTCCGGCCCCGTCCGCGGCACGGCAAGAAAGATTCCGCCAATGACCCCACCCTGAAAGGCTCTGTGGACAAGCAGGGGGCGCCGGCTGCACCACTCAGGGGCGGCAGCGTTCCTTCTGTAGTGCAGAGCTTCACGGAGGTAAACACAAGTTTAGTCCTGCAGGTCCAGTTCAAATCACAAGTTTTTTGCAAAGGTTGTTTGCTTTCTTGACCAACATACACCGAAGAGGCATAACATTATGACCACCTTCCTAATATTGCGTTGGTCCTCCTGATCCGTCGAGGCATGGATTCCACTAGACCCCTGAAGGTGTGCTGTGGTATCTGGCACCAAGATGTCAGCAGCAGATCCTTTAACTCCTGTAAGCTGTGAGGTGGGGCAAGTTCCCAAGGTCAGCATGGGCACCCTGACTGGTCTGCGGCTATGCAGCCCCATACACAACAAACTGTGATGCTCTGTGTATTCTGACACCTTTCTATCAGAACCAGCATGAACTTCTTCAGCAGTTTGAGCTACAGTAGCTCGTCTGCCTTCGCTCCCCACGTGCATCAATAAGCCTTGGCCGCCCATGACCCTGTCGCCGGTTTAGCACTGTTCCTTCCTTGGACCACTTTTGATAGATACTGACCACTGCAGATCGGGAACACCCCACAAGAGCTGCAGTTTTGGAGATGCTCTGACACAGTCGTCTAGCCATCACAATTTAGCCCTCGTCACACTCGCTCAGATCCTCACGCTCGCCCATTTTTGCTGCTTCTAACATCAACTTTGAGGATCAAATGTTCACTCGCTGCCTGATATATCCCCCCCACTAACAGGTGCCGTGATGAAGAGATAATCAGTGTTATTCACTTCACCTGTAAGTGCTCAGAATGTTATGCCTGCTCGGTGTAGTTTACTGGTAATGTTCAGAGAGAAAATATTTGTACTTTATTTGTACTTGATTATTTTAACACGGTAATATTTAATACTTCTGTTTGTTTTGTTTCCTAAAAGGATGTAAAATCCTCGGCATCGGAGGAGGAAACCGAACAAAAGACTGACGAGAAAAAGAAAAAGAAGAACAAACTCAAGCTGCCGGAAATCTTCAGGAAAAAAAGCACTAAGAAGGAAGATGTTCGGCCGACGCGTCCAGGATCGCTGCCTATCGATAAGGAGGTTCAGCCTCCCAAACCCGTTCTGTCTCCAAGTAAGTTATCGTGTACAAGTGAGATTTATTATAATATTAGATAATTTGTGTTTGTTTGTTAATACTTTTGGCCATATATATCATTGGTACATACCTCATACCAAGATTTGTACATATCTCATGTGTTCATAATTTCCATCTATACCGTATACATCTGTCTATCATGCTTTATATATATATACATTCCTCTATTATGTTCATAGCCCCTTAATCTGTATCACCTTAATCTTAATCTGCACCTTAATCTGTATATTATGTCTATATATATATATATATCTTGTTTACAATACATTCAATAATATATTCACCTGTATATCTTGTTCATACCACTGCCCATATCCTGTAAACAATGTATATCGTAGATACTGTACATCCTGCACTTGCTGCTTATTGCACTTCTGGTTAGATACTAAACTGCATTTCGTTGCCTTGTACTTGTACATGTGTAATGACAATAAAGTTGAATCTAATCTAATCATATGGTGCATGTATAGTATGTGCACTTGTGCATGTATGTAGCTGTGTTCATGTTCATGGAGTTAAACGGGGATTTAATGTCTCAGTGGGAACAGAACTCACAACATTTGGAAGCATTTCTGAGTGTTTGTTTGTGTTTTAGCTCACCCTCCTGCATTCTACGACGGCGTGGCCGAGAAACTGGACCGGATCGCACAGCGAACCGTGAGGAGGAAGTCCCCGACCAAACCTGAAGCGTTCAAACCCAAAGGTAAACGAAGCCTCTCGTTTTGTACAGGACGATTCACACAGATCACGTTACAGAGTCCTGCTCATCTGGTTTCCCCTGGTTTTTTACCCATAATTCTTTTTGTTTGTGCACAGAGGAAAACAAAGAAAATAAAGAAGCCATCGTACAACAGCTGGTTCACCTGCTGACCATGGAGGGAGACGCTATGAATGAAAAGGTGAGCAGCACACGGTGCACACCCAGGTTCAGACTGTCCACATATTATGGAGTTATGAACTAATTATATTAATGAATAATGAATCTCACACACACACACACACACATCGTCATTTTGAATCTCAGCTCTGCCATCCGGCTGGGATGGGCGCCCACATGAACAATGATTGGCTGTTGTTCATACAGGGTGGGAGCCAGACCGGGGTTCCTCATGGCTGGTGTAATTGCGACCTCTGCTGGCTGATCGATGGCGCCACACAGAGTGCGGGTGTGGCTCTCCGTACACAAAGCTGATCCGCATATGAACTCGACTGGTGCTGCACACGTGTCGGAGGGGGCGTGTGTCGGGTGCGGCTCTCCTCACTCAGCACTGGAGGGTAGTACCGGTAGAGGGGAAGCGTTACGCAATCAGGGTAATTAGACATGACTAGACTAGGGAGAAAATTTGGGGGATATAAACACCCTGTATTTATAGCAGGCTGATATACTACTTTTTATATATTAGTTCCCTAAATTAAGCAGCTTCACTTCCATAATCTTCAGAGGTTTGTGTGGATCGAGAGCAGCAGAGCTCTCAGGGTCTCTAATCACACCTGAAGTTCATGGTTGGATCTTCTAATCTAATCCACTTGGGTTTGATCTGGTATTAATAATGCTGGGATATTTTACAGATTGAAGCGAACCCGTTCCTGCGATCCTCCCTGAACCGCCTGTCCTACGCCTCGTTCGCCAGACTGCTGGACACCTACGCCAACGAAACCATAGAACCTCCCCTCCCGGCTCCTGAAAGCCCCACCCTGCGGCGTGTGGCCATCACCATGGAGGTGACGCGGCGGGTGGTCACCGCGACGGGGGTCACGCAGCGCGTGGAAGGTTACGCGGAGCGCTACATGGAGAACTTCGCTCCCTGGGTGAAGAGTCATGGTGGATGGGTGAGTGTCATCCGATCGCTGACCTCCTGTAACGACGTTAACATTTCTGATATCGTTTTCTTCAGCTCCAATATCATGAATTGTTGCATGTTAATAATGCGTCACTTACCTTAATAACACAAAACATGTCGTTCTGATTGTTATGGACTATTACAAAGACCAGAGATCTGGAAGAAAATCCAAACCCTTGTCTTTTGCTGCGAGGAAACGATATGGACAAAAGTATTGGGACACCACTTAAAATCTTTGAATTCATGTGTTTAATCCACAACAGTTGCATACAGGGGAAATAAATCAGTTATGTAAAGGAAATTATATGCTTCAAACATTGCAACAACACTTTAGGGAAGGCCCTTTTCAGTTCCAGCATGAGCAAGTTCCATAACACTCCAGTGTCCTGCACAGATCCCTGACCTCATCCAGCCCCACTCAACAGAAAAGACCTCACAGAGGTTTTTTATACCACTTGTTTTTAAAACTGAATGTCCAACAAGCTCATGGTCAGGTGTCCGGATACTTTTGGCCATATAGTATGACTTGGATAGCTCAGATGTCGGACAAAAACACCAAGGTTGCCATGAATGAGAAGTTGCTGAAACCGAGAGTTGGCACTGTCCACATTCAAGCAAGCTTTACCTTGCCATGGGCACTGAGACTATGCCATAAAGAAAATCCCACCACCACTGAAGCTTGTTGCTGATCACGTGAAGAAATGAAAAGCAGGAACAGTAAAATAATTATAAGTTATAATATGTATAATAATTATAATATTATAAGTTCTGTGCAAAACTACAGTCCATGTTTTGTGTGTATCTGCCAGTAGGTGGCAGCATTGAGTCAGTAAAGTTAATGTGTTGTATCTGGGCTGCTTGTATTTACTCTTGTTTGTTGTTGTTGTTGTTTGCAGGAGAGCATCGCACAGATGGAGGCTCAGGAGTTCGACTAATGGAAGTGATTTGAGATGTGTAGAATGTTGGTGCTTTACCTCGTTTTAATACAGACTATGCAAAAATGTGCACAAAGACCTCGGACATCAACACTACTGATCACCAGTGTGACTTTTACACACATATATTTATGTTTATTTGAAAATGTGCTGATGCTGTTTTTTAATGTACATTTTTATACCAGAATATAAGTTTTACAAAACACCGCTGTCTGGGTTTTATTGTTTACAGAGTTGCAAACACCAGCTATAAATGTGCAAGCTGATTTGTTAACAGCACTGACTTTTAAATAGCAAAATATCGTCCAATCAGCGTTTGATTTGAGGCGTAATGAATAACAGTGCTCTTTATTCAGCAACTTTCTGACTTGCTCTGTTACTGCAAAACCTCTGTGAACATGCTGCTCATTCCCCAAAAAACCAAACCCTTTTGGGATAATATTGGACAGACCCATGATGACCCATGATGTGAAGTAGGAAAAGAGCTATTATGTCTCACAAAGAGAAGTAAAGAATATAATAGCAGTGTGAGCATTATAACAGTCAAACATAACAGAGGTGGTGTGATGGTGTCCAGTGTTTCTCAACCTTTTTCCATCTTAGACCCCTTAACACCGGTTGTGATATTATTACACCGTAGATCTGCATCAACAACTGCATTAGAATCACTCGTAGTTCCCGTCTGTTGACCTTTGCTCTTTTAAGGTGAGTGAATCCAGTATTTGCCCAGCCTCAAAGACCCACCGTAGGCTGTAGGTGGTATAAAATAGATTATTATGGCATCACAAGAGTGCGCCTATGTGCCAATAGCCTATTAAATTTCATGTCCCTCAATAAAATGCAACAGGACCCCCCTCTGGGCTCACTGAGACCCCCTAGTGGTCCATGGCCCCTGGTTGAAAACCACTGGTGTAGACGTCACAAGCAGAGGGAAATAATAATATTTAAATAAACTTGTATGTGAACACCCGCTTGTGGAGGGTTTATGTTACAGCTTGTAAATCACAGTGAGACCAGATATCGTGAGATGCCTAAATCATGGACAAAATGTGGGTAAAACCCTGGTGTAGACTGTAGTAAGCAGAGTGGGATTTGGCCAAAATAGTACTAACTGTAAACATGTGCATTTGACAAAATAATCTTAACAATATTCTAACAAGCATTTAGTCTCTCCTTATTTTAATAGATATGAGCTTGTAACAGCTCCAGGGTCCTGAGGTCTCATAATTCGGTTTCCTCCCACCACTCAAAATAGATTACCCGCTCTAAATCGCCCCTAGGTGTGACTAAGTACATTTGTGAGTGTGTAGTTCCCCCGGTGACCCTGGTCGGGATGAAGCCATAACTGAATATGACAAAACGAATGAATAGAAAATTTATTGCAGAATCAGATCCTCTGTAGAAGTGCATGAGAATTCAAGCAGTAACAGATTTAACAATAACACAAGATCATACAAAACAGATCGATGCGACATTGTGCTACGACAAAACAGCAGACAACTAAACAAAAAGCTTTAAACAAACAAAATGGAACAGTCAGGTTCATTTTTTAATATCAAAAGGCCTCCTAAACCTATAGCTTTGTAAAAATGGCCTTGGCCTGGTTGGGCACCCTGCAGGCGCAGTTGGTCATGTCTGAGGAAATTAAGCCAGATTGTAACACCTAGTAATAATGTACTTTTTAAAGAGAGCTTGTATGGTGTAATAGTAACAGCCACCAGTAGCGCCAGTAGAGTTCCAGGGGTTTAAATCCTGGGCTGGTCTCAAATACAGAAGGTGGATGGTGTTAGTGCACCTTTAATGCAGGAACAAAACCCAGATAAATAGGGGGGGTTGCATTAGGAAGGGCATCCAGCATAAAAACTGTGCCAAATCAAATATGCAGACAAATTATCTTCACAGGAAAAGCCGAAAGGAATCCTTCATCAATGTCATTTTTAATGCTCTGGCATAAACAGACCTTTCTAATATTAAAAATAAAATAGCCAGCCGGACTGTTCTGTCTGAGCTGAAATGCATCTTATAATAAACTCTACTTGTATGTGCAGTATAATATTTAATCTCCGACCCTACACTGACCTCTACTGACCTACAGCTTCTACCTCAGTCTATCCTCCCGCATGTGCAGGGCGTAACTTCAATCGTAATGATTCTATAAAAACGTGCAGCAGATGGAACGACGGAAAGTCCGGCCTTGAATCGTCGTGTTGATTTTAGGATCCAGTACGTCCGAAAATAAAGAGAAAAATTCCTCTGTTTCCTGTTTGTTCTGCGCGTCCCTTCTGCGGTAAACTCCACCGCGAGTGGGGGTCAGTCCAGGTACTTCTCCGCCCGCAGGATCTGGCAGTACATCAGCATGGAGAACACCAGGGCTAAGATCTGAGGGAGAGACGGGTGGAGGGGGTGTTTGTTTATACGACCACGGAAAATAAGGAATGACAGAGTAACCGTCTCAACTCCTCTGCGGAGGCTTTGTGTAAGGGATTGTGTGTTGTGATTACCTGGACGATACCGAGGCAGACGCCAAATCCCAGTACTGAGGTGATGTTGCTCAGGAGCAGAGCTTTGGCCTTCTCATAGCACGGCTAGAAAGGTGACAGGAAAGAGAATTTTCAGATGAGAAAAAAGTCAAAATGTCACTCAAATTAATGTTAGCAAAAAATGACCTGACATCAAGTTATTAGTCAAGTTTTAGGTGCAGGGAAAAAGGATCACATGATCACACTTGATATACAGTGTATCACAAAAGTGAGTACACCCCTCACATTTCTGCAAATATTTTATTATATCTTTTCATGGGACAACACTATAGACATGAAACTTGGATATAAGTTAGAGTAGTCAGTGTACAACTTGTATAGCAGTGTAGATTTACTGTCTTCTGAAAATAACTCAACACACAGCCATTAATGTCTAAATGGCTGGCAACATAAGTGAGTACACCCCACAGTGAACATGTCCAAATTGTGCCCAAAGTGTCAATATTTTGTGTGACCACCATTATTATCCAGCACTGCCTTAACCCTCCTGGGCATGGAATTCACCAGAGCTGCACAGGTTGCTACTGGAATCCTCTTCCACTCCTCCATGATGACATCACAGAGCTGGTGGATGTTAGACACCTTGAACTCCTCCACCTTCCACTTGAGGATGCGCCACAGGTGCTCAATTGGGTTTAGTCCATCACCTTTACCTTCAGCTTCCTCAGCAAGGCAGTTGTCATCTTGGAGGTTGTGTTTGGGGTCGTTATCCTGTTGGAAAACTGCCATGAGGCCCAGTTTTCGAAGGGAGGGGATCATGCTCTGTTTCAGAATGTCACAGTACATGTTGGAATTCATGTTTCCCTCAATGAACTGCAGCTCCCCAGTGCCAGCAACACTCATGCAGCCCAAGACCATGATGCTACCACCACCATGCTTGACTGTAGGCAAGATACAGTTGTCTTGGTACTTCTCACCAGGGCGCCACCACACATGCTGGACACCATCTGAGCCAAACAAGTTTATCTTGGTCTCGTCAGACCACAGGGCATTCCAGTAATCCATGTTCTTGGACTGCTTGTCTTCAGCAAACTGTTTGCGGGCTTTCTTGTGCGTCAGCTTTCTTTCTGGGATGACGACCATGCAGACCGAGTTGATGCAGTGTGCGGCGTATGGTCTGAGCACTGACAGGCTGACCTCCCACGTCTTCAACCTCTGCAGCAATGCTGGCAGCACTCATGTGTCTATTTTTTAAAGCCAACCTCTGGATATGACGCCGAACACGTGGACTCGACTTCTTTGGTCGATCCTGGCAAAGCCTGTTCCGAGTGGAACCGGTCCTGGAAAACCGCTGTATGACCTTGGCCACCATGCTGTAGCTCAGTTTCAGGGTGTTAGCAATCTTCTTATAGCCTAGGCCATCTTTGTGGAGAGCAACAATTCTATTTCTCACATCCTCAGAGAGTTCTTTGCCATGAGGTGCCATGTTGAATATCCAGTGGCCAGTATGAGAGAATTGTACCCAAAACACCAAATTTAACAGCCCTGCTCCCCATTTACACCTGGGACCTTGACACATGACACCAGGGAGGGACAACGACACATTTGGGCACAATTTGGACATGTTCACTGTGGGGTGTACTCACTTATGTTGCCAGCTATTTAGACATTAATGGCTGTGTGTTGAGTTATTTTCAGAAGACAGTAAATCTACACTGCTATACAAGCTGTACACTGACTACTCTAAGTTATATCCAAGTTTCATGTCTATAGTGTTGTCCCATGAAAAGATATAATGAAATATTTGCAGAAATGTGAGGGGTGTACTCACTTTTGTGATACACTGTACATATGATTTGATGTAGACTTGATAGATATGTCTAGTTCCCTCTATTTGCCTCATGCACAACTTGCCAACGAGTAAAACCATCCA
The DNA here is from genome assembly GCF_030014385.1 of Trichomycterus rosablanca. Taxonomy (NCBI): domain Eukaryota; kingdom Metazoa; phylum Chordata; class Actinopteri; order Siluriformes; family Trichomycteridae; genus Trichomycterus; species Trichomycterus rosablanca. The sequence goes on along the minus strand of NC_086009.1, from coordinate 2,139,055 downwards.
CATGGTTTACATTATAGCCGTCGGGTGGATTTGACCCCCTTCTGACCCCTCGTTAATAACCTCTCTGACCTCTTCCCACCGGTGGCATGGGTCAGTATGATCCCTGCAGCAGGACTGGGGGAGCTGACCCGTACTCGTGGTGTTGTGCCAGTCGGTGTGGTTGCTCACACCACAGCATTTAAACTGCAAGAAACAGCGAGTTGTTCTTACGTTACAAAATTAAATGTTATAAAGTTAATTAATAATTAATTGTTGAGTGGAAAGTTAAAAGCTCTTACGATTCTCTGCATGTTGTCCCAGGATCTCTGCAAACCCTCGTTAGTGCTGTAGTCCTTCATTCCCTTGATCAGGTCGTCCTTCGCCTTCTGGTCCAGCTAAATACGAGAACATGGGGCTACTTGTTTAGGAACATCATGAATATCATAGATCTCTGTAGATTTCTTGCTTGGCAATTCCTATGTGGACAGTGTTCCAACAGCTTAATGACAGACCTGTTGGATTACATCTCACCTTATGGGCAAATATCTTATAACAAGACAGTTTGGAATTTCTCTCCACCATGCACAAGAGCCCACTGTTCCATGCATTGATTAATGACTGCAGTTAAACCAGCTCTGCTCACAAACCTCAGTTCCAGAAATGTTGGGACGGTATAACATGTAAATAAAACTGGAAGCAGTGATTTGTGAATGTACTTATTACATGTCAATAGTGAGGACTGAGGACACCACTGATCCTTTTAGTGGTGCTACATAAATCTGTGCACAACCATATGAGGTCTTTAATGTTATAGTTTGTGCGGCACAATGTGGGTCTAGCACCCACACTCCCGATTACGCGGTGGGTAGCGCTAAGTGGGTAGCACTGTCGCCTCACAGCAAGAAGGTCCTGGGTTTTATCCTCAGGTGGGGCGGTCCGGGTCCTTTTTGTGTGGAGTTTGCATTTTCTCGTCGTGTCTGTGTGGGTTTCCTCCGGGTGCTCCGGTTTCCTCCCACAGTCCAAAAACGTGCAAGTGAGGTATTACACAGCCATGTAGTAACCATGAAGGGAAGAAAACATGAGCATGACATTAAAATCTCCGTACTGGTGACAACGTGGACGGTCCTTTTCTTCACTGGCCCTGTCCGGTCTAATTCTTGTGGTTGTGTTACACCAACGTGCAGCTTAACAAGGAGACAACTAACACACTTTATGCTTTATGAATAAGGCCCTACCTAATTCAAGGGCGTGAAAATCGCGCCACGGACCACAAAACGACCCTATTCCAGTGCAATATGGAATTTGCTGTGGAATTCAAACTTTAAGGTTTGTGTTAATGCGATTTAACATTTTTTTATTCATGTAGCGTTCAAGTGCCTCACGTTTACTGGTTCACTTGCACGAAGAGGCGTCCTAGCAATCCTACAGCAATTCAGTCAGCAATCGCTTAGTCAAAACGTCCAAGATGTCGAAGTATTTCCGTATTTGAGACCGTCGCTGGATGTTCTAGGTTTACATTCAACTATTAATGTAGCTGTGCTGTGTATTATAGCTTCCATTTATCCTATCATTTCATTTATGAGTGTGCTTTAATGACTGCAGTGAAGTGTGGCTCTTTTCATGAAAAAAACCCGTGAAATCTGTGATTTTTGAAAAGCAAGGTCCATGAAATTAAGCAAATATTTCCATGAATTTAGTAGGGCCCTAGTTATAAATAAGCTGGAACCAGATCGGGATTTTGAAGCATCACTCTGACAGGAAAAATCGATTCCCATCCTTCCTACCATTCATGATTTCATCTGTGCTTCCTGACTGTACAAGCACACACAGCCTCAACACTGCTGGTGTTTGTTTAGATGCTCAGAAGCGTCGTTGTCATTTTTCTCTATGTGCTGTATGTTGTAGGTTCTCACCTCTTTGTGGAAGATTCCCAGAATGAGAATCAGAGTCACTTCAGTCAGGAACAGAAGCAGGAGGATCACAAAGAACTGTAAAGAAAACCAACATCAGCCTGGTGAGCACAGATCTGTAGAACTTCAGCACTTTTATTCAAAGCCATTTACAGTTATGACTGAATACAATTTGAGAGAGTTCAGGGCCTTGTTTAGGGGCCCAACCTGGTCCAGTACCTTATTCAGTAAGCTGACACTGAATGATCAGGTCTGAACATTTGATTCCATAATCAAAAACCTTCTATTATTATCATATCTCCAAAACTGATTGTGTTTATTCATTCTTTTATTACCCAGAACTGATTTATCTTATTTTCTTATCTTATTTATCTTAGAACACACTTATCTTTATGTACACAGACAGAACATGGGCGGCACTGTCCACAGTCAAGCAAGCTTCTCATAAATGTGAGCTTAAAAGCTGTTAGCATGAGAGAACCACCAGCTTCTGCTATTTGTCCATGTGGTTAACAACTAACTTAATTTGAGCTTTAGGTTGCATCAGCCTCTACTCTCATGTCAGTGTGAAGCTTGCTTGACTGTGAACAGTGTCACTCATGTTCCAGAAGATTCTAATTCATAGCAGACCTGTTTTTTCTTGTTCCTGGATGGCATTTATTTATCATAGCCCAAGTTCCCATCAACCTGTGATGACAGTTTGGGTTTTCTTTCCATCCTTGGCAAGGGACCACTGTTCCATGTACTTTGTATTGAGTTCAGTCCAAGTCTAAGTACAATATGTATGTGTATGTAGAACATCTTACCGTCATCAGCAAACATCGCTGCTCCTTCAGAGCTCCGAGACACCCGAGGAACCCCGTCACCATCGTCACGCCGCCAGCCACCAGCAGCAGATTGGCAGCAGACAGTGATGGGAAGGACAGCGGGAGGGATGAGAACTCCGACTGGTTGAAGGAAAGCCACACACCTACACCGAACAGGCCACACCCGCCCAGCTGTTGAGGCGAACAAGAGAAGGCGGATTAAATTAGGTTGATTATTAGTTAATATTTTAAAGAATTTATATCATTCCACTTTGAGGCTACAGTTTAGGGAAGGCCCTGCTCTAGCACTAACACTGTGCACCAAGCACAAGCCATAAAGCCATGTTATGAGTCCTGACCTCAACCCAACGCAGGGCAGTTATAGCCTAGTGGTTAAGGTACTGGTCCAGTAATCAGAAGGCTGCCGGTTCAAGCCTCACCACTGTCAGGTTGCCACTGTTGGGCTCTTCAGCAAGGCCCTTAACTCTCAATTGCTTAGACTATGTAAGTCGCTTTGGATAATAATAATGTAAGTCGCTTTGGATAAAATTGTCTGCTAAATGCTGAAAATGTAAATGTAAACCCTTCTGACCAGTTTTGGAATGAACTGGAATGTCTGATCTAGTACGTAACCTCACACAGATCTTTCCAAGAAAAGTGTTGCCTATTACAGCTACACTAATGGTTTTGGAACAGGATGTCCGACCAGCTCAAGGTCAGATGCCCACATACTTCTGGATCTCACCGACATTCCATTTTATCCTAAAGGTGTTCAGTCGGGTGAGGTCAGGACTCTATGCTACTCTTTTTATTGAAGATAATTAAACATTTAAGGTGCAGGTTATCAGACTTTGAACTCACCCAGAAGATGAGGTTGAACATGAACATGAGATATTTGACGCAGCACAGGCAGCCCCGCGACACGGCCATTCTGTAAGAAACAGGAAACGGACACACTGATCATCAAAACTCCTGCTGGACCTCTTTAATAGATCTTTAGTAGAATATATAAATATTTAATTGTACCACTCGTGTCTGTTTCTGATGTGTGTGTGTGTGTTGAAAATACAGTATTTATTAATACATTAGGATTTTAATGTCATGTTTTACACACTTTGGTTACATTCATGACATAAACGGTAATTACTGCTTACACAAGATTCATCAGTTGAAGTTTTTCATATCAAACACAGTCATGGACAATTTAGTGTCTCAAATTAATCTCACTTGCACGTCTTTGGACTGTGGGAGGAAACCGGAGCTCCACACAGAAAGCACTTGCACTTGTCAACTGGGTATCTAATCCAGGACCTTCCTGCTGTGAGGCGACAGTGCTACCCACCCAGCCACTGTGCCACCCTTAAAAATACAGTAAAAAAGAGAGACTATGTGACACCAGCTTGGCTGGACGCTCAGACAAAATGGACCATGTCTTAGAGGGGGAAGCCAGATGGAGTGTTGCCTCCTTTCTGCTGCAACAGCGACTCCTACTGTCTACTATCTGGTTATAAGAGAGCCTGGAACCTGTGCGATGGAGAAATACTAAGAGCTGAGCGTATTCTTCCACACGTTTTAAAGCTCTGTGAACGAATCAGCCGCTGGCTGGTGAAAAATAAGCAACCTGTAACTTCATTTGTTTTGAAAGACATTTGCTAGTCTGCGTCTCTCCTCAGCCAGCATACGTGAAGTGTATGTGGCAGAGGGATCACAATAGGAAACTGAAAATGATTAAATTACAAGAAAAATCAACAAATAAATAGGCAGCAACTGAAATCATATTACACCAGACAACAAAAAAGGGGGTTAAAATCGACCTTGTTATGGGCGCAGAGATGTTTTGTCCTTCACCCTTGTACAGTAGGTGTGAATGTGTGTGTGCATGTCCTGTGGATCTAAATATGTAAGATATTTTGTGTATCTGGACATGTTGTAGCTTTCACCCTGACTCCACTGGAATTCACTGACCTGCTCTGCTGACAGGAAGTGCGTTTTCCTGACAGGAAGGAACCACCCTAAGCCTGTGCCGCTGATACACTCGCTTCACAAGTCGAACAGACCCGAAACGCTGCTACAGCCTAAACGTGTGCGCTACTGATCCCAATAATGGAACAAAAAGTTTCTGAACGGTTCTTTAAATGACTAACAGAGTTTCAATTTACAGATCTTCTTACTGGTTCCCTTTTACAAAAACACTTTGTAGAACCCAACAATAAGCAAAAAAAAGCAAGTAGCACCTATCTGAGGTCTTTTTAACACACCACAGGACCTTTTTAATTGTTCTAAGAAGCTAAGCACTACAACCTCATTAGTAAGACACCGTGTGGTGCAAAGAAACCTTAAACATTACATTTACATTTGTGGCATTTAGCAGATGCTTTTATTCAAAGCGACTTACAGTTGTGACAGTATACAGTCTAAGCAATTGAGAGTTACAGGTCTTGCTCAGGGCCCAACAGTGGCAACCTGGCAGTGGTGGGGCTTAAACCGGCTTCTGATTACTAGTCCAGTGCCTTAACCACTACAACAAGCTACAACTGTCTTATTTATGATTTTCTGCAAACACTTTCATCCAAAGCGACTTACAACCGCGTGGCTGAACACAATTTAAGCCACAATGATGGCAAGTCGGCAGTGGTGATGTTTGAACCAACGACCTTCTGATCACTACTCCAGTATCTTAACCACTGAGATAAATGTTTTGCTTTCGGAAAAGCAAGACCTTTAAATGTTTTCTTTAAAAGGAAATTATTTTACCAAAGGACTCAGAAGTTGATCCACATACTGGCATTAGAATGTGTTTATACTATTCCTGTCTGGTTCTGGTTCTTCAGAGGGACAGAAGTGGTTCCTTGAGGAACGGTAAACAGTTGTAGGTTGAAAATGTCTTCTGAATCTTGATTTAGGGTTTATTACATGTTTATGGAGTTTTAGGGGGTTTACTGCAAGTCAGACAGGTTTTTTTACATGTTGTTTTGTTGTTTCTGGTGACCGCAAAACAAAGTATCCTCAGTGTACAGGAACATTGCCATTATCCAAGGTACAGTCAATTAAAAAAGCTCCTCTGGGGTTCATTGAATGATCTTTGAGGGTTCTACTTGGAACAAGTACCTGCTGGACTTTAGAATTCATCTTAATGATAAAATGAATAAAGCAAATCTACTTCAATCTAGACCAGAAACTTAACACGAGGTTCAGCAGGACGAAGGAAGCTCATGGTCAGGATGCTTGCTGGAACCGTTTGTGTAGTCACAGCAAATTTAGGAATTAAAGATTTTAAGCAACTCAAACATGAGAATAAAACCACAGTGGACTTTTTAATCACACGTAACGCTGCTGGTATGAGAAAAAAGTGGAACCACATGGAGGTGCCCTGAGGTACTAGAATCCACACGGAAACCTAATCCTGAGCCTCGCATCAAACCACCACCTCCCCCCAACCATCACACGCTCGATGATGCAGTTAAATATCTGTAAAGGGTCGGTGACCCGGTGTTGGTTGTCCTGCTTTGCTCTGCAAACAGCAAAAGTTACTGTGGAAAACTATGTAATGTTTTGTATGTAGTATGTGTGTAGTACAGTCGAAAGCATTCCAAGTAGAAAAACCTTTTGGACAGTTCTTTAAGTTTAATATTGAAGAAAAAAAGCTTCTGCTGCAGAACTGATCCTTCAGGAGCTATTAACATTTTCTGTAACTGCTAGTACATGAAAGTTTTTCCTTCCTTATGTATCCCTATACTGAAAATAGCCTTAATATATTTTACAGAGTTCTTTAAGGTCAAAGGAACGAACTATCATTTAAGGATTCGTCAAATAATCAATATTTCTTGAACATGTACATGTACGCTTATGTTGCATTGTGTAATGGGTACATGGGTTCTGCCCAGAACTCATAATCATCTTTTTGAGTCCTTGTGAACCCCCTTTTCATAAAAAAATATACTTAAAAATATATATATATATATTACCAGAGTTTGTTCTTGAACTCAAAGGACTTTCCAAATATACAGAGGTTAATTTAGAAGGGGTTTATACTTTTTCTTTATGGTTCTTCAGAGGAACAGAAGGTTCTGTAGGTTATTGGATTTTGAAAATGAATTTAAATCCATACGCTCATGTTTTATGGGGTTTTATGGGGTTTATTGCAAGTCATACCGGTTTTTATTTACATGTTGTTTTGTTGTTCCTGGTGAAAGTACCTTCAGTACACAAACATTACCATTATCTGAGTTACAATCAATAAAAAATGCTCATCTGTGGTTTGTTTATTGTATTTGGGGGGTTCTACTTGTAACAATCCATCAACAAATCCATCTACTACAATAAAACGATCCTAAATCTTATTTTGTTTGTCCTTTGCTTTGTAGTACCATTCTTACAGAACGTATTTTGAACCCTTTTAACCCCATTTAAAATCCAAATTTATATATATATACTGTATATATATATATATACAGTGTATCACAGAAGTGAGTACACCCCTCACATTTCTGCAGATATTTAAGTATATCTTTTCATGGGACAACACTGACAAAATGACACTTTGACACAATGAAAAGTAGTCTGTGTGCAGCTTATATAACAGTGTAAATTTATTCTTCCCTCAAAATAACTCAATATACAGCCATTAATGTCTAAACCACCGGCAACAAAAGTGAGTACACCCCTTAGTGAAAGTTGCTGAAGTGTCAATATTTTGTGTGGCCACCATTATTTCCCAGAACTGCCTTAACTCTCCTGGGCATGGAGTTTACCAGAGCTTCACAGGTTGCCACTGGAATGCTTTTCCACTCCTCCATGATGACATCACGGAGCTGGCGGATATTCGAGACTTTGCGCTCCTCCACCTTCCGCTTGAGGATGCCCCAAAGATGTTCTATTGGGTTTAGGTCTGGAGACATGCTTGGCCAGTCCATCACCTTTACCCTCAGCCTCTTCAATAAAGCAGTGGTCGTCTTAGAGGTGTGTTTGGGGTCATTATCATGCTGGAACACTGCCCTGCGACCCAGATTCCGGAGGGAGGGGATCATGCTCTGCTTCAGTATTTCACAGTACATATTGGAGTTCATGTGTCCCTCAATGAAATGTAACTCCCCAACACCTGCTGCACTCATGCAGCCCCAGACCATGGCATTCCCACCACCATGCTTGACTGTAGGCATGACACACTTATCTTTGTACTCCTCACCTGATTGCCGCCACACATGCTTGAGACCATCTGAACCAAACAAATTAATCTTGGTCTCATCAGACCATAGGACATGGTTCCAGTAATCCATGTCCTTTGTTGACATGTCTTCAGCAAACTGTTTGAGGGCTTTCTTGTGTAGAGACTTCAGAAGAGGCTTCCTTCTGGGGTGACAGCCATGCAGACCAATTTGATGTAGTGTGCGGCGTATGGTCTGAGCACTGACAGGCTGACCCCCCACCTTTTCAATCTCTGCAGCAATGCTGACAGCACTCCTGCGCCTATCTTTCAAAGACAGCAGTTGGATGTGACGCTGAGCACGTGCACTCAGCTTCTTTGGACGACCAACGCGAGGTCTGTTCTGAGTGGACCCTGCTCTTTTAAAACGCTGGATGATCTTGGCCACTGTGCTGCAGCTCAGTTTCAGGGTGTTGGCAATCTTCTTGAAGCCTTGGCCATCTTCATGTAGCGCAACAATTCGTCTTTTAAGATCCTCAGAGAGTTCTTTGCCATGAGGTGCCATGTTGGAACTTTCAGTGACCAGTATGAGAGAGTGTGAGAGCTGTACTACTAAATTGAACACACCTGCTCCCTATGCACACCTGAGACCTAGTAACACTAACAAATCACATGACATTTTGGAGGGAAAATGACAAGCAGTGCTCAATTTGGACATTTAGGGGTGTAGTCTCTTAGGGGTGTACTCACTTTTGTTGCCGGTGGTTTAGACATTAATGGCTGTATATTGAGTTATTTTGAGGGAAGAATAAATTTACACTGTTATATAAGCTGCACACAGACTACTTTTCATTGTGTCAAAGTGTCATTTTGTCAGTGTTGTCCCATGAAAAGATATACTTTAATATCTGCAGAAATGTGAGGGGTGTACTCACTTCTGTGATACACTGTATATATAAAGGTTTTGTGTAGATCTGTAGGCACAGAAAAAAATAATATATTTAAGAGACCAGCAGGAAACATGACCATGTCTTAATGATTCCTTATAGAACCACTCATCAGTAAAGTTTACAGGTACATTTGTATTTCTTCAAGGGTATTAAGATGTTGCTGCAATCAATCCTAAATCTTCTTTAGTTTCTTAAACAAAACCCTTTATTGAACTTTCAGTGTTTATGATTGACCGTGACTAGTGACCTCGGTTTTTATATAAATAGGGCTAGTTTACGTACATGTGCACACTTCCTGACTTGCCAAGGTCAGGAAGTAAAGCCAAACCTTAACCTTCACTTTATTCTGAGAGGAAGTTTATCTGGATGGTCAGATTTATGGCAGAACACCAAAAACTCAGAAGCTGCTAGATTAAACTGTCTACTCTGAAACAAACTTTAAACCACCGTGGGCTTACAGACGACCCTGTGAGGAGAAAACCACTGATTTAAAATTAGCACCCTGCTGATCTGGAGCACAACCTGCTTCGACATAGAATTCTGTTGACAGGTTCTACAAAGGGACCCCCAGACAGGCGAGGAACAAATAATGGAGCTGTACCTGGTTAAGCTTAAAAGAAATTAATTAATAAGTGAAAAGAGTTTGGTAGGTGATCTCAAATCTACACAGTACAAAGTTCTAAAGGTGTAAAATCAATTTTTGGACTGTTCAAGAACCCATCCTGTTGTCCAGCAGTGAAGCAGGTCGTGATATCGGGCATCTGTGATCCATCATCTTGTTTACATCTCCATAATGACATGTAGCACAAAAAAGACACTTTAATTTACCTGACTGCGGTTGAAGGAGTGCAACAGGCTGCCTGAGAGAAATCTTTAATAAATCTTCTGGAAGTGTTTGGGTGTTTTGCTTTTATCCTGACTCAGATTGCACCAGGTCGAGTCCTGATAGATTTTTGTAGCAGAAACCCAAAGCAAAAAATTCCTTTTGGTCCTCTTGGCCCTTAGCAGCACTCAGTTCTTCACTTACACTGATATCTTCTCAGCTCTTCCTTCAGTTCCTTTTGGATTCCAAATCAGAAATCAGAAAATAATGTTCCTCACGATCTAAACTAACTGATAAATCTTTCCATGGTTGACGTGGTTCAGGGTTCAGCTCTTTATCCTGATCTTCTCATCGCCGTCCCTTCGCTCCTCTGTCGTTTCCTTATTTTCTGTTTCTTTCTCTGCCTCGTTCCCAATAAGTTCCAGATGTGGTTACCAGCCCTCCCCTCGCCCCCTTCACCCTTCTCTCTCCTCCCATTTCCATTTGTCATACCAGAATCCATTTTTGCCAAGAACCTCCTCCTCTTAGAAAGCCTCTCTTGTCCCTCTCTTTGTCCCCCGTCTCTTTAATTAGATCCCGGGGATAAACAGTCTAAACAGTCATGACGGATTCTTTGTTCCTCAGCAGGGGGGCGTCGTTCGTGTGATCCTTAGTGATCCTGCATGTTTTATCTCCAAATGACACTGAGACACTCAAACTATTTATAGTGACCATACAACATGAAAAAAGGAAAATCCAAATAAACACAGATACATGTGGAGCTTTCAAAGTGTATCTGCTGGGTATTCTACACAAATGCAGATTAGTCTCATATTTACACTTTGATGACGTTTGACTGCATCGCTCAAGCCGAGCGCTGAACAAAACAACTGTTCATTGTTAATTTAAAATTAAATAAATAAATTGTTTTTTTTTTAAACAAACTGAACATGTTAAGTTTAAGGGTACAAATTTCTCAACGAAGGACGTTGAGTTTAAAAGATTTTGAGTTTAGGGGACGTTGAGTTACAAGGTACCACTGTATTTAGGTTGTTAATCCACTTTCTGTTCTGATAATTAGGGTCAAGAGAAATAAAACAAACAAATCAAGTTATGTTTATAGAGAGTGGATGTAACATGAATTAAAAACATGAATTAGAAACATTGCAGTGCACGACTTTCTATTTTTCAGACGGTATTAGAAGCTTGACAGACAGGCTGTATAACTTGGATTAAGTAAATAAATCTATACATATAATTCTTTACTCTGTAATAAATCAGTCACTAAAAAAAAATTCAGGCCGTCGTTGTAAAAAAAAGTAATAAAAATAAACGACAGTTCAGGCACTAACACAATATGTTTTATCCTTACAGTTATAAATAATGTAGAAATATATTTTAAAAACACAAGGATGAACAATTGTTCAAACATTTTTGTACACATGACCAAAAGGACGTGGACACCCGACCATGAGCATGCTGGACACCCCATTCCAGAACTATAGGAACTACTAGAGAGTCTCTCTTATCATCATGTTAGACGACAATATTTAAAAAAAAACTTCCCTGAGCCCTTCAATGCTGGTATAATCAGGGTTGCCAGATATGACATTGCAGAAGTTCTGCAATGGCAACCTAACAGACAAGTTAAGTTAAAACCATATTGTTTATGCTAAATAATGCAAATGTCACACTTTGTGTTTTGGGTTGTTTTTGGAATATTTTAAATCCAGCACTTATCAGTAATCGTGTACAAAAACGTATGTATGTTCATTCACAAATCTGTGTGAGCTGCTGTTACTGAAACTAAACAGGAAGTGCACTGATTTGGCCAGTGACATCACATGGATTGGAGCTGGTAAAGATAGTTAGGTGGCTGCATGTGTCTTGGAGGAAGCACGTGTTAGCCGTCGTGAATAGGAGAGACTTTTGATGACTGGAAACATCTAAACTGAGGAGGAAATAGGGGGTAAAGACAACACTGGAAATAAAATGTTCAGTATAAGTCTGTTAAGCCAAATTGCTTTGTTTTATGTAAACAAATGTCTTATTACAGTATTGGTTACCAAAAATGGAAAGAAATGTTCCTAATTATGATTCATTCTTCATTTCTTTCAGCAACCCAGTGATAAAAACCCACCACTCCTTAAAATATTTACAAATTGACCTGCAAAACCTTCAAGATTTTAAACTTTTGTCCCAGATGGAACCCCAAGGTCTCTGAAGTTTAATAGTTTTTTATATAGTTCATGACTGGGTGCACAGTCTTCGAGACTTGACGGCATTGCAGGTTCTTGCTTGTTGTTATCAGTGGAGTTGAGGGTCTGTGAGGTCTTTGTGTGGATGCACCAGTAAAGCTTTTGTTTTTGTCTTTTTTATCCATCTGTTTACCAAAATGAGACACGGGACACCATTGAGGTGAATTAGATAACTGTAAGTCTGGAATTTTGGACGTAAGGCACATGGATGAAACAAAGATGCTCAATCTTATCTGCAGAGCTCAGGAGACTCTAGAGGTTTTCATACCAGCCATGCAGGAGCTTCACCTCATACAGCTGAACACACATCTGGACTATTTAAATATAGCAGTGAGTGTAGCTCCTGCAGGGGGGAATAAAAACCTCTGCAGACCCCCCAGTTAAAAAAATCAGAGAATCAGATTTTACACAGCAGAGGTGAGACAGAACGCTTCTCCTCCATTCTGCACCGGTTTCTTCTCATCTGTCTTTTCTGGTCCGCTGGCATTTCCGTCATTGTCCTTTTCCTTCCCCTCTGCTTTCGCGCCTTCGTCGATATAAAGCAAAGGTTCTTTCTCCTCCCATTTCTGGACCTCCTTCGAACCCGGCCGTCCAACCCCTCCATTTTCTTCTGGGGCAACAAATGTACTGAGCATCACTTTGGTCCCGTCGTTCTGGTCCTCTTCCTGTCCAAGTCCTTCATCGAGTTCGTCACAGTCCGCTTTGTCCCCGCCTTCCAGTTTCACGGGTCCTGCCCAGACGTCAGTCTCCGCACCTTTCTTCTTCTTGGTGCGGTCATTCTTGTGTCCGAAGTTCTGCCTGCCGCTTTTCCTCTTGCAGTTCAAGGCGATGCCGATGACACAGAACAGTAAAATGCAAGAAATAATCACAGCAATAATGATGATGAGTAGACCGGGACTGCTGATGACATCGGGGTTGGTTGTCGAGTGATTTGGAGATGTAGAAATGGCTTCTGAGGTTGTTGCGATGGAAGTCGTATAAGCGGGAGTCTGAGATGGTGATGGAGTGCCGGCATCACTTCCTGTGGTGGTCTCTTCCTCTTCAGGTACAGGCTGAGTTGTGAGCCCAGTGGAAGCTGCGGTGGGTTCCTGGTGCATCGTGGTCGGCTCTGCGTCCTCAGATCTGGTGGTGTCAGGCCTTGCTGTTGTGATTAAGCCTAGTGTAGATGGAGACTCTTGGACAGTGGTTGTAGTTTCGGCATCTGGTTGCATCGCTGGTGTTTGATAGCTGCTTGCTGCTATAGTGGAACTATTATATTTATCATCAGCATTAATCGTTGTTGTATACTCAGTTGTATAAATAGCCTGATCAGAAATGCCTTCTATATCTGAATTATCCGTCGTTGGCGACTCTGGATTCTTAGTCGTAGGAATTTCAGGATCAGAAATGCCCCCTGAGGTGGGACTTTGAGTCCCATTTGATTCTGGATCGTCATCAAGTTTGCTACTCAATGTTGGATGATCTATTAAGGTTGAATTTTCAGGTACGGAAACACTGGCGCTATCCAGAGACAGACTTGTCCTATCTGTGAGTGACGGATGAGTTACTGACGTCCCGGTGGTTTTCTCGGGTTCTGCACTGGTTTCTGTTTCCTGTGCATGCAGGAGTTTGATCTGTGGTCCAAAAGCCAGCCAGAAAAGCAACGTGTACACAAAAACGTACATCCTGTTTCTGACCACAGCAGCACTTCAGTGAAGATTGATCTTGTTTTTAGTCACTGTGGGCTGAGTTGCTTAGTGAGGGGATACGACTGGCTCAGGTTTATGGCTCAGGTTTTTGTATGAATGCTTCTGTATGAACTTTCACGTTATTTCATGTAGATTATTCGTTTTGTTTTATTATTAACAACCGTCGCTTCACATGAACAGACTCGTTTTGTTTAGTTCCTTCTCCGTGTCTCTACTGTTTGGTGAGGTTAAGCTTGTGTAGATGTAGGCCGGAAAGGCGGACGCCTCTCTTCCCCTTTCTTCCTCTTTCCCTCGTTCAGTGCTGCTGCGGTGAGAAATGGAAAATAAAAGTCACTATTATGTAAAGAATTAAGAATTCACTTGTTATTTTCATTGCATTGAACAGAATGTCCCTTTTTTTCCAGAAATGAGGTTTGTACTACATATGTACCATGTAAACCAAAAGCACAAATAATGCACCTTTATTAGTACAGCTCAGTCCAGTCTTTTAGAATATTTGCCCTTGAACTACTATGGTCTTATTGACAGAATTGTTGGAGTTCAATCTTTTCTGGCTGGACTTTCCAGGCTAGGCTTGATTTTCAATAAAAATCACATATTATTAATTGATAAGGGGTCAGGACTTACTACCATAAAACTCTCAAAAACAAGAATCAGGGCAGTTGTAGCCTAGCAGTTAAGGTACTGGACTAGTAATTGAAAGGTTGCTGGTTCAAGCCCTCACCACTGCCAGTTTTCCACTGTTGGGCCCTTGAGCAAGGCCCTTAAGCCTCAATTGCTTATACAATATACTGTCACAGTTCTGTAAGTCACTTTGGATAAAAGTGTCAACAAATGTAAATGTAAAGAATCACAAACTGTGAACAAATTATACAGTGACAGTTTGGGTGAGAAGTAAACTTTATATATTAGCTAACTAACGACCCATGAACTGTTTCTTTTACTTTTTATCTTTTTTGCGAGGGTACAAGTATTACTCAGTAATAATTGGAACACAAACTTCTCAGCCCAGAACACTTTCACATTTATAAGTTTAGGCCTAATAATTCCTCACTGATGATAATGATTCACTATAGTTTGGGTCCTTTATATATAATAGGGCAAGTTTGACTGCACCCATAAACAATGAGGTGGAACAGTGGTCTCATTGCCTAGGTGGATAGGAAAAATAAACGTGTTACTTTATGTCAAGACAGAATTTGAATGTAAATAAAGAACTACCAGAAAAATGAGCTGCCATGATTTAAACTACTGGAATGACTGGTGACTGTCTACATTTAAGCAAGGTTTTAATCACCATGGGCTTAGACGCTGCCATGCAAATAAAGTCCTTCAGCTCCACAATTCCACCTTAAATCTGGACTTAAGGTGCTTACTAATCACATAATCAAAGCACATTAACTACCAAGCTATGTGGACAATACAACCTATATTCCAACAGTATTTTATTCATAACAGACGTGCTTGTTTAGCTTTGTAATTAGATCTAAACATCAGAACATTGTTTCACCTTTACCATAAGGAGCTAGGTTGGGTTTTTTACCAGTCCTTGGCAAGAAAAATCCACATACGGTTCCATATACATTTTAATAAATGCAGTCAAAGTAGCTTTAAGTACACAGGGTGTCCCTGAAGTCTGGACACATGGGCAAAATGCATACACAATAAATTAATGCATATTACAATAAACATTTTAATTCATTAGAATATTAATCAATAATATATTCAGTGTGTTTTCACTATTTGTGTGTGAATTTTAGTAAACATATAGTTAGTTATAGTTAGTGATATTTCCTATGTGTCCAGACTTTAGGGACCCTGTATAACCAGCAATGGTCAATCTTTTTTTACTACTGAGTAAGTACAAGGCCACGTTACAACAACAAAAACCATTTAACAGTTTTTCTTACACTAAATGAATAATCTGCTTAGCTGTATGTTTATTTTTGATGCAGCAGATCAGATTTTGAGAAAAACCCACAACAAACCAAGTGCCTTCAAAGACTCTGCAAACCGTCTCTGACTCCTATTAAATGTACATTTATTTACATTGTGCTTTGGACAGAAAATGTGTGGTTCAGTTTATTTTAACCTAAATGTATTTATTACTATGTTATTAGCAATGCTCAACTCTGTGTCTTTGACATTGACCACAAATAGAGCACTGGTAACGACACATGCGACCAGTAAAGCATTCTGGCTTCCGTTTATCTTCTAGCAAAAGTGTTTTGGATTTCAAAATCAGCAGTGTGTTAAGTAATATGTTAGGAACGGTTAACAGATCGGTGTTTCTGGTCCAGATGCTTGTAAATCTTAAGCTTGTAATTAGAATAACTTTTTATTACTTTAGAAAAAAAAAAAAAAAAAAAACTTTTAAGGTGGATAGTTGATCCATACATTTAAGTACATTAACATTTAGGTGATATTTGTTGTTTGCATTGTTTTGTGCATGAAATGTTTAGATTTCAGTTTTCCATTCCATCCAATCTGACTGCTGTTGTTTTTTGTGCAGAGTCTTGCTTGTTTCTTTGCCTACTGACTCTCTCATGCTCTCTAGTTCACACTTTACACTTTACTGTAGTAAAAACAGACCACTTACATTGTAATTATAATTATACATCTTGCAGAGTGGTATTTTAGTTCTACCTCAACATTACAAATTCAAACATTTGGTCCGAGCTCAAGTCTGATTCTTACCTGCATTAGCGCGAGTCGGTTCTTCACCGCCGCCACTGTGCATCTATCACGAAAGCGTCTCGCACATGTACAGATGACCTATATCCTCCTCGCTCGCTCTTCCTCTTTTTTTTACCTCTTTATTCTGTCAGTTGTTCTTACGCCTGAGCCTGATCGATCTTGATTTTACTGTAGCGCGCTTTACACTGTGTTACCTGAGAGTACTGATCACTTGTCGCTCGGCTTTGTGCTGAAGTTAGTAAATAAAAAGGGAAGCTGGGTGGGAAGCTGCACGTTGGGTGTGTTGAAACACACGAGATTCTTTTTGTGTGTGGTTTTAGAGAAGAGAAGAAAAAAACGTTTTTGACCCGTTCGCATGTGCAGTGGATACAGACCAGGCCTGGGTGGGGCTGATAAACTTCAAAAGTGTGAAAGCAAGAAAAGATGGTGAGTTTGATGGTAAAAGAAATGCACCTTCTCAAGAGCTCACGGCTTCATCAGTCTGAGGGGCTGAGTCTCATGCTACAAAGCTGATGTGGGATTAGCACTTACATCATCACTTCTGCAAAGAACATGCAAAGAACATGATGCTATTGTCACCCTCAAGCACTGGAAAATGTTACCTTCTGGTCTGCTGGTAAACCATCACTGAAGGTTTTCTAAAAATATTTTTAAAATATTTACCCTTGAACCTTTTTTACTGTGGTCTTATTGACAGAATTGTTGGAGTCCAATCTTTTTTGGCTGCACTTTCAAGGCTAGGCCTGACTATCAATAAAAATCACATATTATTAATTGATAAGCGGTCAGAACTTACTGCTCTTAATACTCTCAAAAACAAAAATCAGGGCAGCTGTAGCCTAGCATTTAAGGTACTGGACTAGTAATCGAAAGGTTGCTGGTTCAAGCCCTCACCACCACCAGTTTTCCAGAGCAAGGCCATTAACCCTCAATTGCTTGGACAGATACTGTCACAGTTCCACAGTGTTGTAAGTCCCTTTGAATAAAGGAAACGCCTCTCTTGCTAAATATCAAATATATAAAGTAAAAAATCACAAACTGTGAACAAATTATACAGTGACAGTTGGGGTGGGAAGTAAACTTTATATATTAGCTAACTAACAACCCATGAACTGTTTTACCTTTGACCTTTTTACCTTTTACAAGCCTTTTTACAAGTACAAGTATTAATTAGAAGAAACAGACCCCCATCCCCCCAAAATTCGAACCACGAACACACACAATAACATACTACAGTTATTCAAACTCCAGACACGCTACCACGATACACTCATACCCATTACAACATCGTGTGACTGCTGTTTTCATCAACTACTTTATCCTGACCAGGGCTTCAGCAAATCCAAATTCCAAACAAATCTTGTCCGTGTGGACACCCGGCCAGCCAATAGCCGGGTTAGAATCTTAGCTGGCTTGTGGGCTGGCTAATTAGAACTCGGCGCCACCCAGACACTTCGAACATAGTCCACCATCCATCCAAATAATATCTGCCCAATAATGGCTCCTGTGCTGATCCCATCCACTGATGTCCAGGTCAGAGTATAAACTCCTCTGGTTCATTAACCTTCCTCTTTGTTCAATAGTACAAAGAGAAACATGCTAACGCCACCATTTCCTCTTTTAACACAATGTTCCCTTTGTACACAAACACTCCCTGTTTATAAACTGATTTATTTTAAAACATTTTACTGGTGCTGATAGTCAGATAAATAAAAACACTTTATAAATTCTACTCATACAGGTACAATCAAACATTTTCAGACACTCGTGAGGGACGTGTATCTCACTGCAGTGTTGGGATTTTAATAATTTATTATTTATTTAAATGTTCTTCCTTTTGAGGTCATTGCTGAAAGGTCTGGATTAGGATTTTTGGTTATGTTCTAATGTGTCCTGGTATACGTAATGTACAGAGACGCAGCAGGTGTAATAACAGGTATAATAAATCAGTTATACAGTATAAAGTAAACAATATGCTTCCAATGTTGTGGCAACAGTTTAGGGAAGGGCCTTTCCTGTTCCAGCATGACTGTACCCCTGGGCACAAAGCGAGCTCTATAAAGACACGAAGGCTTATTTTTACTGTACAGAGCTCTGACCTCAGTCCTACTGAACTGCTCTGGAATGAAGTTGAACATCAATTAAGGCTTTCTTGACCAACATCAGTGACCATCCGTACAAACGCTCTTTTGACTGGACTGCCTCTGGGTGTGAATGACGCAGTGTTTTCACGATGTGCTCTGGAGACTATTTTTATGTCTGATTACGCAATCTTATTAACCTAAAACACTGTGAAATGAGAAATAAATAAAGATTATTATTATTATGAATCATATTTCGTTTATTGTGCATTAGAAAAATACTCTTTATGAGCAACAATATTAGATATTATGAGTCTTTAATCTTTATATTGTTCAAGAGGTCCTGTGGTACCAGGTAATAAGGTGCTCAATCATCCAGTAATAGCAAGTCCAAGCCCAAGCTGGGTGTCTAAAATGGCATCTCTCAGGGTGGCCTGGATGGCATTCATGTCTACTCTACCAAGCACAGCATTCTTGGACTTCAAGCTTTGTATATAGTCGGGGCAGAAGCATGTTTTAACCCTGACCTTCCCAGCCTGGTACTTATCAAGCCACTCAGTAAATGGAGGCAAACTGTCATTGACAGAACTGGAGTAAAATGGAGTCCAGTGACTTCACGATGCGTCCACATCCACGTTTCTTACTCGCCAGAAATCTGTAATATCCTGCAGTGTCACCTTGGGCTGGATCCACAAGTCCTCCTCTTTCTCTTCCTTCCTCTCGTCTTTTGTCTTTGCCGGCCTCTTCTTTTGCCTTTTGGATCCTTTCTTGTTCGCCTCTATGGTGGTGCCATTGGCGTACCAGAACTCCACCCTGTCCTCGGCAGATGTGTAATGCTCAGCCCACAGGCTCTCTCGCTCCTTAGCCGCCTTCTGTTCTCCTTTATCCCGGCGTCCCTTCAGTCTTGCCCTCTTCTTTATGACGGAAAGCCGCACCCACAGGAATATGGTGAGACCCAGGAAGATGGAAGCGGTCATCCCCAGACTCCAGAGGGTGACAAAACAGACCAGTTTAGATGAACGGCCAGAAGTAACTGATACGTCTTTATCATTGTCATAGCAGTTTGGCCACAGTGTCCATTTAGTCTCTGTTCTGGAGACGTTTTCTGAGGCGTTGGTGGTGGATAAAAGAGTGGTCCAGGTGTATGAAGCCTCTGTTCTTGTAGCACTTCGTGTTTCAGTGATGTTTGTAACATTATTAAGATTTATTGAAGTTACAGTGAGATCCTCACCCGTTGTAGCCTCTGCTGTGGTTGTACCTTGTGTTTCGGTGCTGTTTGTAGCTGTGGTGATACCTTCACCCGTTGTAGCCTCTGCTGTGGTTGTACTTTGTGTTTCGGTGCTGTTTGTAGCTACGGTGATACCTTCACCTGTTATAGCCTCCGTCCTGGTTGTGTCATCACTTCTGGTGGTGTTTATCGAGTTGTATGTGTTGGTTGTTTGAGCTGTGCTGTGATCCTCCGTGGTTTTTTGGTCAGTTTGAGCTTCTGGAGTCATGCTTACATCAGTTGTGGAGACCAAAGGCTCTTCTGTGTTCTGAGTGGACTCAAGATTCAAAGTCTGAACTTGGATTGAATGGTCTGTTGTTGGTGTTATCTCATAATATTCTGTTGATTCGTTGATCTCATCCTTCCATGTGACCGTGGAAGCTGTGGTGGAGCTTGCTTCTGTATTGCTTGTTGACTTTTCACTTCTTCCTTCTGTCCAAGTCAGAAAGGATGTTGTTTGGACGGCATGGTCCGCCTGGACGGTTGTTGATAGCCCCGTGGTGACTGTGTGCTCTTGCAATGTGACTCTGGTGACAGTTCCTGTTTCTGGGTTGTCATTCTTCGTTGCCAAACTTGTGGAATTTAAAGAGACAGTCACCACCTCGGGACTTGTGATGTGCTGAATGGAGTTGATTGTGCTGCCATTGTCTGTTGTGTTTGTAAAATCGTTTTGGGTCTTAAAACCAGGGACTTCTGTTCCTGATGGTATTGTAATGGATTGGGTCTGGTCTGTAGACAGTGATGCTGTTGGTACTGTTTTCCATACTGTGGTCATCTGCAGTGCTGTTGTTGTGCTGGGATCTGTGTTTGTTGTGGAATTGAGGGAACAGGTCATGAGAACCTGAGCCATCCATACGGTTAGAGACACTGCAGTCGTCTTCATGGTCTTATCTGTAAGAGACAAAGACTGAGACCTTAGAAAGCAACTGGTAGTTTCAGACTCTCTTTATACTCTGAGATCTTGTTCATTAAGATACACACACACACACACACACACAAAGAAAAGTGGTTTATAAAAGCTAAAAACTTTCAGTTCAAATTGATCAAACTGAGGGTTTTTTTTATCATGTGACCTGACAAATCGTAAAGCATAAGTGGTTAAAGACTCGCCATTTTGTAACATCACACTTATTTGTGTTTGCTGTCTGCCTCTATCGCACCCACACCCGTTCTAAAACCACATGCCTCAGCAGTTGACGCTATTTTTAAGAATGATACGTAGAACCAAACCTTTCGGACCCGTCGTCTAACAATTCAGCTCAATAAAAAGCTTTCAATTGCTCATATAAACAAAAACAAAACACACCATACCTCTTTCTGTGACTCTCGTCTGGTCATCTCTTCCTCTTTCTCCATGGTTTCCTCTTTTACGCGTACAACACCGGGCCCCGATGCTTTCTGGGATGCCTTACGTTGACAACTCGTGGCGGAAATGACTGTTCGGTTGCCATCACAACGAGGTACGAAATGAGGGGAGGATGTGGTGAAGAAGCTCGTCCTCCCATCTTTCACCCAAACCCAAATGCACAAGAGCTGTGCACATCCTGTTCACTCACCAAACATCCAACGGTGGCTGTTAGGTAACATCAAACAATTATTTATTACAGTGCTTCCTAAAGATGTCCATCACAAAGTGAAATCCAGCCACGCTAATCAGGAAGTTCACCCACACTGGTGGATTTGAAGCAGTTACCAGTTCCATTAGGGTGTGTTTGAATCTCCAGGAAATGGGTTGGTGAACACAAATTTAGCAATACCGCTTTTAAATGGGTGTTGTCATTTCACAGAAATAGGCTAAAAGAAAATGCTACGATAACATTTTGCATAACAGTACAATTTTTTTACTGAGGTTATCTCAGTTGATAACCCTAATGTTGTATTAGTGGGGTCATCTTCTTTGATTTCCTTAGTCTTACAAGTATAAACCTAATGAGTTTCTTGATTAAGGAATCAGCTTTAATCATATGAGTTTGGAACCTGGTTTCCTTAAAAAAATATATGACTAAGCCTCTATAAAGCAACTTTGAGACTGGGTTAATGATCATTTATAGGTACCAACAAGCCACTCGATTGTAAAAGTAGTGCCGCTACTAAGAAATAGTAAATAAAATAATTATACTGCTTGTGATTCTACCTCTCAATACTACTGACACTCCTGAAACAGAAACCTAAAATTAACCTTAAACAACCCAAGTGCAGAAGAGAAACTCTAAATAATCAGAGATCTTATATATCTCCAAATATCTAGTACCTCTGCAACCACAAGAAGTAGTTTGCTTTGTGTTGTGCCTGTTTTGTCCCCAGTGGCCTTCCATAGCTGCTGTGCTGTGTTTCATTAGGATTGTTGTGGATTAGTGGTATGAAGTAGTTTAATCTCTTTAGTTGGCAGAGACACCGTGTATGTGTGTGTTATGAGATTAATTGGAGAGAAAAGCCGACTGGAACTGAACCTCTAGAGTCTAGACCACAGCAGGAGTACTGAAGAAGAGAGCACTACAGCAATCAGGACCTATGAAATGGACAGTGAGGAGGAGAAGGAGTATGAGACGTCTTTAGAAAAAGAAGAGGACAGTGAAGAGGGAAGGGACGAGGGCAGGGACGAGGGCAGGGACGGCAAAGACCCAGAAAGCGAGGATGAAGAAGATGAAATAGAAAATTATGCTGAGACGGAGACAGACGAATTAAAATATGCGAAGGACTGGAATGGGTTTCTTGTTGATGGAGGAACAGAGAGGAGTCCAAGAGAAGATCTAGTGTTGGAGTGGAAGCCGGGTGACCCTGTTACCCCTCAGTATGTCCTCACACTGCCAGGATACACTGAGGGTGAGTAGGCCAAACCCATTAATGTGGATGCCAAGCATGCAGGAGGAATTACAATGCAGATTTGTAGAGCTACTTTTTGCAAAATGAACAACACTTATGGCTTTTAGGCAAATCGGTTTTTCCTCACAACCTCAAAATTGACTCATTATGTCTGTTCACATCAGGGTTATTATAAATATATACAGTGGGGCCAAAAAGTATTTAGTCAGCCACTGATTGTGCAGGTTCTCCTACTTAGAAAGATGAGAGAGGTCTGTAATTTTCATCATAGCTACACTTCAACTATGAGAGACAAAATGAGAAAAAAAAATCCAGGAAATCACATTGTAGGATTTTTAAAGAATTTATTTGTAAATTATGGTGGAAAATAAGTATTTGGTCAATAACAAACAAGCAAGATTTCTGGCTCTCACAGACCTGTAACTTCTTCTTTAAGAAACTCTTCTGTCCTCCACTCGTTACCTGTATTAATGGCACCTGTTTGACCTCGTTATCTGTATAAAAGACACCTGTCCACAGCCTCAAACAATCAGACTCCAAACTCAACCATGGCCAAGACCAAAGAGCTGTCGAAGGACACCAGGAAGAAAATTGTAGACCTGCACCAGGCTGGGAAGAGTGAATCTACAATAGGCAAGCAGGTTGGTGTGAATAAATCAACTGTGGAAGCAATTGTAAGAAAATGGAACATATACAAGACCATTGATAATCTCCCTTGGGGTCAAGATCTCATCCCGTGGGGTCAAAATGATCATGAGAACGGTGAGCAAAAATCCCAGAACTACACGGAGGGACCCGATGAATGACCTGCAGAGAGCTGGGACCAAAGTAACAAAGGCTACCATCAGTGTACACACTACGCCGAGAGGGACTCAAATCCTGCAGTGCCAGGCGTGTCCCCCTGATTAAGCCAGTACATGTCTAGGCCCGTCTGAAGTTTGTCAGAGAGCATATGGATGATCCAGAAGAGGATTGGGAGAATATCATGTGGTCAGATGAAACCAAAATGGAACTCAAGAAGAAGAACCCAAGAACACCATACCTACTGTGAAGCATGGGGGTGGAAACATCATGCTTTGGGGCTGTTTTTCTGCAAAGGGGACAGGAAGACTGATCCATGTTAAGGGAAGAATGAACGGGGCCATGTATCGTGAGATTTTAAGCCAAAACCTCCTTCCATCAGTGAGAGCATTGAAGATGGAACGTGGCTGGGTCTTCCAGCATGACAATGATCCCAAACACACTGCTCGGGCAATGAAGGAGTGGCTCCGTAAAAAGCATTTCAAGGTCCTGGAGTGGCCTAGCCAGTCTCCAGACCTCAACCCCATAGAAAATTTGTGGAGTCCGTGTTGCCCAGCGACAGCCCCAAAACATCACTGCTCTAGAGGAGATCTGCATGGAGGAATGGGCCAAAATACCAGCCACAGTGTGTGCAAACCTGGTGAAGACTTACAGGAAACGTTTGACCTCTGTCATTGCCAACAAAGGTTATGTTACAAAGTATTGAGTTGAACTTTTGTTATTGACCAAATACTTATTTTCCACCATAATTTACAAATAAATTCTTTAAAAATCCTACAATGTGATTTCCTGGATTTTTTTTTCTCATTTTGTCTCTCATAGTTGAAGTGTAGCTATGATGAAAATTACAGACCTCTCTCATCTTTCTAAGTAGGAGAACCTGCACAATCAGTGGCTGACTAAATACTTTTTGGCCCCACTGTATATATATACTGTATATATATATATATATTAGACTAAACTTACAAATATATTTCAGTTGACTAGACAGATCCCATAGGGGAAGTCAGTTATTACAGCAGCTCCAGGTACATTAAAGCAAAAGGTATTAAAGTACAAAGAATTAAAGTACACAAGTAATGTTGTACACACTATGTAATTGAATACACAGAATAAAAAATTTAGTCATATAAAAAACTTAAGAAGTATCCTAGCATTAAATATTTTAGATGAGATATGTAATATGTGATATACTAAGCTGTTGTAGTGTTAAATAATAACAGATATGTAGTATAGTCTTTATAAACAGAGTGCTAGAACATGCTCCATGAGTCTGTCCTGATAGTAGTTTAGTGTTCAATGAAGTCCCGAGCTAGGAAAAAACCTAAATGTAACCTGAATTTCTTATGGAAATTAAGGTAATATAAAAAGAAGTAAATATATAAAAAAGAGGAGTGTGTTCTCTAATTAAAACACTGAATTCTTTTAACTGAACGTATTTTTAATAATTTATGTACAGATTATCTGTGCTCTCCAGAGGACAACATCTACAACATCAGCTTTTCCCGCTTCAATATCCGAGACCTTGCGGGAGGAGCTGTTCTCCTGGATCTAAAGCGACATCGACCGACAGGTACATGTGTTCATATAAAAAGGGTTAATTTGACCTACACATTTTCCATTATATCTTACCTCAGCCCTCTATAGTTTAATCTGTGTGACTGTCTTTTTACCTTTAGAAATTACAGATGTCATGGAGCCAGATGTGGGACGTTTTATCCAATATCGTTTCGCACCTGCTTTTCTCCGACTGAGGGAGATCGGAGCCACGTATGTCACATACTAAATTTAAATACTAAATCATACCTATATGACTAGGCTGACATAACCATTCCTCTCTGTCTCAGGTTGGAGTTTACTGTAGGCGGTAAAGCAGTGAACAGATTTAGGCTGATAGAGAGGCACTATTTCAGAGAAACACTACTGAAGACCTTTGATTTTGAGATTGGCTTCTGCATCCCGTACAGTAGGAACACCTGTGAACACATCTACACTCTACCAGATCTGGATTCACACACCAGTAAGCAATACAGAACCTCACCAACAACACAACCCTACTCACCGTCCAGATGGTTAATTATTCCAGTCCATTACAGCATATAATTTATTCCAGTTCTCAAAATTGAGAACTGCTTCAATACACTTGTCTACAATTGTAGCTGGAATGTAAATGTGTGATGCTCTTCTATGAAGCTGCAGTTTTATGTCACTGTACAAAAATAGATGTAGAACAATCACATTTCTCTCTTTTTAGTTGAGGAGATGATCGCCAATCCGTTCGCTGCGAGGTCTGACAGTTTCTACTTTGCTAACAATAAGCTGATCATGCACCACAAAGCAGAGTACTCCTTCAGGCAGGGAATGAAGACAGACCTGGACTGAACAATCAAGCATCCCATCTAAATGATGAAAAATGCATACCTTGTACTATCATTATACCAGTGATCATTTGCACAAACTGAATTCAGAAATTCATGTATTTATTCATTCATCTAATAAACACATACCACCCACTCATGTATTTACTGTCTTAAGGTTTAATAGCAATTTAGAGCAGCCAGTTTACTTACTATATGATTTTGGGGGTGGGAGGACACTGCAGTACCCAAAGGAAACCCAAGTGGACACAGGGATGAGCTCTCACAGAGGTGAGGTTTAAACCAAGGGAATGAGGACCCTAGTATTGTCTGGCACCCATAAACCTACTATTCCGTTCAGTATTGATTATTTATTTATAAGGATTTTAACGTCATGTTTTACACACTTTGGTTACATTCATGACAGAAATGGTAGTTACTGCTTACACAAGATTCATCAGTTCGTATGTTTAATCTCAAACACAGTCATGGACAATTTAGTGTCTCCAATTTACCTCACTTGCATGTTTTTGGACTGTGGGAGGAAACCGGAGCTCCCGGAAGAAACCCATGCAGACCCGGGGAGAACATGCAAACTCCACACAGAAACCACACAGGACCCAGACCGCCCCACCTAGGGATCGAACCAAGAACCTTCTTGCTGTGAGGCAACAGTGCCACCCCAGTATTGATTATAAAATAGTAATATTGGTAGTAGATGATAAATAGATGATAAAGTAAAATAGTAGTAGAAAATAGTACATTTACAAAATAGTTGAAGTAGTAACACTAGAGGTAGCCTAGTGGGTAGAGCTTTGGGCTATCAACTAAAAGGTTTAGAGTTTGAATCCCAGCTCTGTTTTGCAGCCACTGTTGGGCCCTTGAGCAAGGCCCTTAACCCTCTCTGCTCCAGGGGAGCTGTATGACGGCTGACCCTACGTTCTGACCCCAGCTTCCAAACAAGCTGGGATATGCGAAGAAAGAATTTCATTGTACTGTACACATGTATATGTGATGATGATGATGATGGCTGGTTCCTCGTGTGTGAGGATCATGGGAAGAAAGAAGATGATTTCAGCTTTTACAAGCCCTCTGGTGACTAAAGAGGCCGATGCATGAGGCACACGTTCTGTCGCATCTTGGGCAGATGAAGGAAGGAGCTTTTATTGGTTGATTCTTTGATCCCTCTTTCCGCCTCCTACGCTTCTCTTTTGCTGCATCGCTCCTCTCGTGTTCAAACTTTCTGGTGGCTCTTCTGATGGAATAGCGCCACCTGTCCCGATTAAGTGCTTCCTGTTGCCATGTCTGGTGCTGGATCCCAGCCAATGACAGCTGCTTCATTAGTTGGTCTTTGAAGCGTTTTCTGGGAGCGCCGCGGTCACGTTTGCCCTGTTTCAGCTTTAGACATTCGTGTGTCCTCCATCCTAGCTACGTGTTCAGCCCAACGAAGTTGCTGCTGCAGCAGTATGGACTCCAGACTGGGCAGGTTGGCTCGCTGGAGAACCTCTTCGTTGGTGACGTAGTCTTGCCACTTGATACCAAGGATGGAACGGAGGCAGCGTCGATGGAAGCGCTCCAACAGCCTGATCTGCTTGCAGTATAGGACCCAGGTTTCTGAAGCATACAATAGGGTAGGGACCGCCACAGCTCTGTATACCTGGATTTTTGTTGACATTATATGTATAAATGTCAAGTAAAGGCATTCTATTCAATTCTAGTAACAGTAAAAGAGTTATATTGGTATTTGGAAATCAGATATACGGTCAAGTTTCATGTAAAATGTGTGAAAAGTGTTTTGGGAAGGTTACATTTCACCTATATTGCACATCTTAAATGGGAACGACTTCTAACTGAAGTAAAGTCTTTGTGCTACCAGAGCTCTTAAACTGCTAGCTAACCGCAGTAACCGTGAAAGCGCTGAAAAGCATCATGGGTAATGTAGTCCCAGCTTTCTCGTTTGTAGTCTCTCGTGGCTCGTTCGTGTGACGTCGGTGTGACGCAACTTCTTCATGCTTAGCCAGCGCTACGCACCAGGTTTTATTGTTTTGTGGGATTTTTCCGCTTATATTTCGCGCTGATATTTTATAACTTTTACGTGATTTGTTGGTGGTTCGTTTTTGTGAGGAAGCGTTTTTGGGTTCTGTCCCTTTGCGGGGAACAGAGAGGTACGTGTTTAAGTAGCTATGTGGCTAACGTTAGCTAATCTGCTTAGCCACATGCTAAACTTACATTCGTGTGATTACGTGTTTTGTTAATTGTGTAATAAACAAAGCCGGCTCGGATGTGCTTAGTTTACATGATTAAATTGTTCAAAATCAGTGAGTACAGTTTGTTTGAGTTTAGTTTGAGGTGTTTGTGTGATTGACTAGTTCTGATCTTTGGTCTGAAGGCCTCGGTGCTGAGATAAGATCAGATGTTACAGTAAGAACAGGGTTTCATTTCTTCATTACGATTTACAGACGATTTGCTGGATTTATAACACAGATTTGTGATGCTTTATTACAGCGTGTGTCCACAAGTGGCTTTAAATTGTGCCGACTTGTGTATAGTGGTGCCAGCAGTCAGTAAATCCATGCCATGCTGGCTACTGTTCATTCCACACAGCTGTAGTTACTTTACTTCAGCTATTAGACTTTAAAAATGGGAAAAGGTATAAAATGATCAATAATTTGTGTTTAAGTCCAAGTTAACACAAAGTCAGGGCTTTCCTGATCAGACAGACAGACAGACAGACAGGTAGATAGGTAGATAGTCAGATAGATAGATAGATAGATAGATAGATAGATAGATAGATAGATAGATAGATATAGTCAGATAGACAGATTAATACGATAGATAGATAGATAGATAGATAGATAGATTAATACTGTAGATAGATAGATAGATAGATAGATAGATAGATAGATAGACAGATTAATACTATAGATAGATAGATAGATAGATAGATAGTCAGATAGATAGATAGACAGGTTAGATAGATAGATAGATAGATAGATAGATAGATAGATAGATAGATAGATAGATAGTCAGATAGACAGATTAATACTATAGATAGATAGATAGATAGATAGATAGATTAATACTATAGATAGATAGATAGATAGATAGATAGATAGATAGATAGATAGTCAGATAGATAGATAGATAGATAGATAGATAGATAGATAGATAGATATAGTCAGATAGACAGATTAATACGATAGATAGATAGATAGATAGATAGATAGATAGATAGATAGATAGATAGATTAATACTGTAGATAGATAGATAGATAGATAGATAGATAGATAGATAGATAGATAGATAGATAGATAGATTAATACTATAGATAGATAGATAGTCAGATAGATAGATAGACAGGTTAGATAGATAGATAGATAGATAGATAGATAGATAGATAGATAGATAGATAGATAGTCAGATAGACAGATTAATACTATAGATAGATAGATAGATAGATAGATAGATAGATAGATAGATAGATAGATTAATACTATAGATAGATAGATAGATAGATAGATAGATAGATAGATAGATAGATAGACAGATTAATACTATAGATAGATAGATAGTCAGATAGATAGATAGACAGGTTAATTAGATAGATAGATAGATAGATAGATAGATAGATAGATAGATAGATAGATAGATAGATAGTCAGATAGACAGATTAATACTATAGATAGATAGTCAGATAGACAGATTAATACTATAGATAGATAGATAGTCAGATAGATAGACAGATTAATTAGATAGATAGATAGATACTATAGATAGATAGATACTATAGATAGATAGATAGATAGATAGATAGATAGATAGATAGATAGATACTGTAGATAGGTAGGTAGGTAGGTAGGTAGGTTATTTATCCCGAATGAAATTATTGGTCTACAGTAACTGACCAATAACAGAAAAAAAAAAAGAACTAATACAAATGTACAATGTGCATGTTTACAATTTACAAAATACAAGAAAATGCAATTGTGTGTGTGTTCAATACTTTGGCTTGAAATACAACTAAAAATAAAAATAGCAGCAGTAGTCTATATATTCTTATTAACAATATATACAAATATATATATTACCCAAACACGTTATAATAATCAAGAAAATCTTAAATATGCCCTTTTCTGCAAAATATCTGTGCAGAATTATATGTACAGTTTATATGCTCAGTTTTACATTTTGGGAAACATAAAACAACTCGTCCTGTATCTCATAGCTTTTGTACATTTGCACTCTCTTCCACTGATATGTTACATTTAGTAAATAAATAGTAATTACGCATCAAATGGTGCAGAAGTTTGTTCTCTGAAAAACAGTTATATGTTATATGATTATTTTATCTTGGAAAATAGATGGATCACTTTTTATTAATCCCGGAGGGAAATTCAAGAAATCAACAAGACATCGAACTTCTGCACAAAACTGTACATAACTGAGGAAATTAGAACTAGAACAGAATAATAGAATGCTTTTATGCTTGTTTGGAAGCTGGGGTCAGAGCGCAGGGTCAGCCGTCGTACAGCGTCCCTGGAGCAGACATTTCAACTCAAGTTTTTAGTTGAGAGCCCAAAGCTTTACTTACTGTCCCCACACTTTGAACGCTTTAAACACTGTCCCCAATTGTTTATTATTTAACTTAAATTTAAACTGAGAACATGTCTGATAGCTTTAATGGTGATTATCACCTGCAACACCTGCTCAGACGGTTTGGCTTCATGTTAGGGCTGGTGGATTTGCCACACATCATAATTGTGATAATTGTATGTTCTTATGTACCAACACCTCTACAACAGGGTTTGATAATGTGACGTTGTATTTTGTGCCCAGGATCACCGTCTCCGCTACCCGTCAGGCCTTTAAAGAGGCAAAGGCGTTCATTTTGTCCTTGTAAACATTTATGTTTGGAAATAAATATCTTATCCAGAGTGACAGAAGTGCTTCCACAAATAGATTAACTGTCTGAGAACTTGAATCTGTTGAAACCCTTTTGGATCAATTGCGAATGACTGCAAACAGGACCTCATATTTAGGGCAGTAATGGTGGTTCACTGGTTAAGGTACTAAACTAGTGGTTAGAAGGTTGCTGGTTTAAGCCCCACCACCACCAATTTGCCGCTGTTGGTGTCCAACACACCCTTAATTTCTCACAGTTGCAAGTTGCTTTGGACAAAAGTTAAATTTCATTACTTGTTTACCAGTTCTCCTGTATTACATGTTGCTGGTTTGTCCTGTGTACAGATCTTTGAATTATTAAAAAATGCTCATGTCATGTACAGACATGTTTTGTGATTGTGCAGCCTCGTGTTTATCATTCCGCACGGCTTATTAACTTCCTCTCACCTCTCCAGAGCAGAGATGTATAACGGTATCGGGCTGACCACCCCGCGTGGCAGCGGCACCAATGGCTACGTGCAGCGGAACCTGTCGGCCGTGCGATCCAAGCGCAGCCGGGACGATCACGGCGGACTCAAGGACGAAAAGGACCGAGAGAGAATGGAGAGCCAGCTCAACCGGCAGCCCAACGCCGAGATCCTGGAGCACCAGAGGAAGAGACAGCTGGAGGTGAAATGTGCCGAACTGCAGGACATGATGGAGGAGCAGGGGTACGGGCCTCAAACATCATGTCATTCTCCATTTAGGCTAAACATTGTTGTGTTTACAGGATTGTCTAGACATAATGTTTAGAAATGACTGAAAATGTTATTAAATGTTGCTCTGTCTTCTTTTACTGGCAGGTATTCTGCAGAGGAAATAGAGGAGAAGGTGAACAGTTTCCGCATGATGCTGCAGGAGAAACAGGAGCCTCCTCCGCCCGCCGCTGAGAAATCAACGTGAGTGCTGCTCTTTATCTCTGTCGGTTTTGTATCCATTTTGCCAAATTGTCCATGAATAGCAAACTTACACCGTACTACCTAGTGCTACAGCAAACCCTGGTCAAGAAGGTGGTGCACAGCCTCTTTTACAGAACAATGGCATCTTACTCTCTACCTTGTCTTGCTTTCTCTTGCCTGATCAGCGCCACAGAGACGCACGCCCTAGCCGCTGCCAACCAGGAGAAGAACAAGATGCTACGAGAAGCCTTCAACATCAGCTCGGACTACGTCGACGGTTCCTCCTTCCACCCCGAACGCAAAGAGCGGGAAAAAGAGAAGAGAGAGCAGCAGAGACTGGAAAGAGAGCAGCAGCTTCAGCAGCAGCAGCAGAAACATCAGTAAGGGAATTTTATACAGGCACTAAATAGTAGAAAAATAGGAATCTATGATCTTTGAGCATTCAGGTATTATTTTAAATATTTTACAGTACTTGCAAGTGACAGAAGACGGACAGTCCCTTTAATATTAAGCTTCATTATTCCCCTTATGGAAAAAGAACTAACAGCAGAGAATGACACACACCTAATATATAGGACACTGACTTCATTATATTGTTAAAGAAAAGCAATCAAAATGATCATTTAAAGTATAACCAGCGTTATTTACTCAGTTTAATTCATACTAATATGCACCGACCAGGCATGACGTTATGATGATCATCACGGCACCTGTTAGTAGGTGGGATATATCAGGCAGCGAGTGAACATTTTATCCTCAAAGTTGATGTTAGAAGCAGGAAAAATGGCCGAGCGTGAGGATCTGAGCCAGTTTGACGAGGGCCAGATTTTGACGGCTAGACGACTAGGTCAGAATATCTCCAAAACTGCAGCTCTTGTGGGGTGTTCCACCGGGTCAGTATCTATCAAAAGTGCTCCAAAGAAGGAACCGTGGTAAACCGGCGACAGGGTCATGGGCGGCCAAGGCTCACTGATGCACGTGGGGCGCGAAGGCTGGTTCTGATAGAAAGGTGTCAAAATACACAGTGCATTACAGGTTGTTGCGTATGGGGCAGCAAAAGGGGGGGACCAACACAATATTAGGAAGGTGGTCATAATGTTATGCCTGATCGGTGTATGTCGGTTAGTCTGGCCCATCTTGGCATGGGGAATCTCTTTCTTAGCTTGTATTCTTGTTGAAGAACACCCCTTGTTTGCTTTTAAAACTGTTTTTATTATCATTATACCACTGTGTTTTATGATGATGGGACATTGTACTTGTAGGTCATATAAAATGGGATATTTGTGAATAATTTTATGTAGCGTGACAGTTAATGATGTTACGATACCACCATCACACAGTGTAAACGTGCTGAATGCGCCCATGTGAACAGTTGCTTTTCACTGTGTTCTTTACAGGCTCATAGAGTCTGAGGAGTCGGATTCGTCCTCTAATAGAAAACAGGTCCGCAAGAAGAAAAGGAAGAAAAACAAAAACAGAGACAGGTAAAGATAAAACAGCACTGGAGAGAGGATGATTGGGTCGTGCATATTCTCAGTAAAATAAGTAATCCGGGCTTTCTCTCCTGCTTTGTCTCAGCTCTGCAAGTCCTTCTCCGTCCCCTCGGAAAGAGAAGAAAAAGACCAAGAGCAAGACCAAGAAAAAGAAAAGGTAAATAAACAAGAAGCTAATTGTGCTTAAATGCTCGTTTCTGCTCAACTTTAAAGTCCTTAATATGTAATTCATGTAAACTTCTGACTGCTGTAAACTGTGATGTGTGCTGCTTTTATAACGTTATTACCAAAAACGTTTCAGTAATACTTGACCGCACCTCTAATGTGTATCTTGATGTTTAGGGACGCGTCGTCTCCGAGTGACCGCAGTAGGTAAGTCGTGCCTCTTTAACACACGTTCGTATGGAATTGAATTGAACCTCGGATGAGATTCATGTAATCAAACTGTGTTCTCGTGTGTTCAGCTCAGAAGATGAGAAGCAGACGAAGAAGAGGAAGAAGAGTAGCGAGAGCGGTACTTCCCCTCCCACAAAGAGTCGGAGGCGGCGCAGCGCCTCATCCAGCTCCGCTGACAGGTACGAGGGTACACGAAAACGCGCTTCATTCAACGTTTGCTTTAAAAAAAATGCTCGTACCCGCCGTCTTGGTTGTGATGGCAATGTGAATTGTCCAGTCAACTTTTTTCTTTATATCAGGTCACCAGCACCGATAACCGAGAGACAGCGCCACCCACCTGCAGCCAAGGCGGATGAGGGGAGGAAGGGCCGATCTCCTGACCGTAGAAGACGTCACAGAGAAAGCCCAGAGAGGATGGAAGTTAGAGAGGTGAGAATCTGAAGTGGTGGTGGACAAAACAAAACGTGTGACAGCTTGTCCAGATCCATGTGGGTTGCATAGAAGGGACAGTGGTAGCCTAGTAGGTAGGGCTTTGAGCTTTTAATTGAAAGGTTGAGGGTTTGAATCTCGGCTCTGCCGTGCAGAGGCTGTTGGGCACTCCAGGAGCGCTGTACAATGGCTGACCCTGCGCTCTGACCCCAGCTTCCAAAAAGAGCTGCTATATGCGAAAAAACGGATTTCGTTGTACTGTACACCTGTATAACAAATTTAACATTCTATTGTAGAAAAACATTTAAAAAAAATATAAAAATAATGAAATCTATGTTTATGTTCTGTGTAGTGTTTGTAGCACATGACAAAACGTATTTACAGAATACACTCAGGTGGAGCAGTGGTCTATTACCCTAACCCACTGTCCGAGCTATGATCTGTGCTATGATTGGCTATATTCGGGGGTTAGTCAAAGCCCTAAAATGAATTGCCACTCAGTCTAGAGTATTTCTGCATTGCGCTTAGTGTTTAAAGTACAGGACCCTTAATCCTGAATTTCTTGGATTGGACTAAGCTGTGAGATTTCTTTGACATGTTCACCATCGCCACACTGATGTGTCTTCTGTCTTCTGTGTTCTGGCAGAAGTCAAGACATTCCAGATCTCCTGAGCGGAACAAAAGGGACAAACCACGAGAGCAAGAGAAGGAAAGAGGGAAAGAAAAGCCCCAGAAGGGCCGACGCGATTCTTCGTCTCCGTCCCCACCCCCTAAACAGCAGAGAGACGGAAGGGCGCCGAGCGAGGATCACGAGAGAGACAAGGCACCTCAAACGAGGCGGCACGATTCCTCATCTCCCTTGCCGTCTCCCAAGCGGCAGAAAGACGGGAGGCAAAGGAGTCCAGAGAAAGAGCGAGAGGATGAGCGGAGGAAAAGGGACAAGCCTCAGAAGAGACACGACTCCTCGTCCTCATCGCCGTCGCCTTCTCCGCAGAAAGAGAGAGCGCGAAGAGGAGGCGTAGCAGAGAAGGAGAAAAGCAGAGAGAGGGATTCATTCCAGGCGAGTCGGAAAAATGACCGACAAGGAGAGAGAGCGAGAAACCACTCCAGCGACTCCGCCTCACCCGCCCGGCGCTCGCCGCACTCCAACGGCAGGCAAAAAGAGACGCAGCGGGACAGGGAACGGGCGAAGGAGAAAGAACGAGAGGAGCAGAGAGAGAAAGAGCGACTGAGGGAGCAGGAGGTGGCACGGAGACAGGAGGAGAGGAGGAAAGAGCGAGAAAGCGACCGAGAGAAGGAGCGGGACAGAGCACGGGAGGGCGAGAGGAGAAAAGAAAGCGAGCGAGAGAGGAGGGAGAGCGACAGAGAAAAGGAGAAGGAGGCGCGAAGAAGCGAACATGACAGCGACAGAGAAAAGCTGAGGGAGAAGGACAGAGAGGAGGCGAGGAAAGAGGAGCGGAGAAAGGAGCAAGAAAAGGAGCGGGAGAGAGAGAAAGAGGAGGCAAAGAGAGAGGAGGAGCGGAGAAAAGAGCGAGAAGACAATCGGGAAAAAGACAGGACGAAGGAGTCTGGACGACCGTCCTCGTATAGCAAACCGTCTGAGACAGACAGCAGGTCAGACAGAGAAAAGGCCGCTTCAGATACGGAGAGAAGAAACAGGGGGGCGAAGGAGGACAGAGTGAGGCCGGGACGTCCTCGGGAAAGGAGTCCGGAGAGAGAAAAGGAGCCGGAGAAGGAAAAAACGAAGGAGGCGCAGGACAAGAAGGCAAAATCCAAAGCATCCAGCAGCAGCAGCAGTGACAGCAGCAGCAGCAGCAGTAGTGACAGCAGCAGTGACAGCGATAGCGACAGCTCCTCGTCATCGTCTTCGTCCTCCTCTTCCTCCTCCTCCTCGTCTTCATCTTCAGATGACGAGAAGACGAAAAAAAAGAACAAAACTGCGAAGGATAAATCTGTGCCTCATTCTGTCGTTGCTCAGGCCGTGGCTCAGAGAGAGAAGGAGAAGGAAGGGAAAGACTCCGCCAGGTACACGCCAACGGAACAGGCTCAGGCTCCGCCCGCCAGGCAGGATTCACGGGACAGGTCGTCACCGCCGCCTCAGAGGGAAGGACCGAAAAAAGGGGATCAGGGGAAAGAAAGGTACACTCCTACCGAGAGCTCCAGCCCTCCCGTCTCCCCCCCAGCACGAACCAGAGACGTGGGGGCAGCCAGGCACAGTCCTCAGGAAGACGCCGGGAACCACAGCAAAGACGCCCCGCCCGAGCGCAAGACGAGCCGCTCCTCGCCGAGCAGAGACAGGAGCAGAACGACCGAACGGAAACGTGGACCCTCGCCACCCTCGCCCAGGGGTCGAGACGGACGGGACTTCAGAAGCAGACAGGCCTCGTCCAGATCCAAGTCCCCGGTCCGACAGCGGGCAGACCCTCCGCGCCATCCCAGCCCGAGACGTGACGCTAGGAGGATATCTCCGCCGCCGCGCCGAGACAGAGAAAGAGAACGGGAGCGACCCTGGGACAGGGAGAGAGACCGAGGGAGGGCGGGGGATCGGGAGCGGTCACGAGACAGAAGGACGAGAAGCAGCAGGTCCCGGAGCCCACGCAGACGTAGCCCACCTTACAGGTGAGGGAATTCATCGCTCGTTTTATTTTAATGAACCACTTTTGGTCCATTCGCCCCCCCTGTTCTCACAATCTAATCATTTCTGATTCCCTTTATTGTAATACCTCTGTTTCTTGCATGAGGACCCCATTCGAACTCCCTTCCCTCAGACACAGCCAATGTTTGTCCCGTGAACTCGTTACATTTACATCTTTGGCATTTAGCAGACGCTTTTATTCAAAGTGACGTACAGCACTGTGACAGTATACAGTCCAAGCAATTGATGGTTAAGAGCCTTGCTCAAGGGCCCAACAGTGGCAACCTGGCAGTGGTGGGGCTTGAACCAGCGACCTTTCCATTACGAGTCCGGTACCGTAACCACTAGGCTACAACATTACACACTATATAGCCAAGTATGTGGATACCTGATCACATGACCAAAACCACTCCTACTTTACAAAGATAAATTCATGAATATCCGCTATATGGCCAAAAGTATATGGACACCTGACCACAAGCTTGTTGGACATTTTATTTCAAATTGATGTTCCGGTTCATTCCAGAGCTGTGTAGTGGGGCTAAAGTTGTTGGAGTTTCTTTAAACTGAGCTCGTTTCCTGCACAGTTCTGCTGGAATAGGAAGGGGCCTTCCCTAAACTTTAGCCACAAAGTTAGAAACATATAATTTCCTTTTTATAATTAATTTATTACACATGTGAGCAACTGTTGTGGCCGAATCACATGAATTCAGAAGTTAGAAGGTGTGTCCAAATACACTCGGGTCTGATGGTCAGCTGAAAAATAAAGAGGTGAGACTTAAAAACTGAATCGTTTCTTTCTTTCCGTACGTAGGTCACGTCGCTCTCCGTCTCTCCTGTATCGGCGCAGAAGCAGCCGGTCACTGTCGAGGGAAAGAGAGCGAGACAGGCAGAGAGAGAGAAACCGCGAGCTGGAGAGGAAGCGGGAACAGGAGCGAGAGCGGGAACGGGAGAGAGAACGGGAACGAGAAAGAGAGCGAGAGCGGGAACAAGAGAGAGAGCGAGAACGAGAGCGGGAAAGAGAGAGAGAAAAAGCCAGACCATCTCCACGCCGCTCATCCTCGTCGTCTTCGTCGTCCTCCTCTTCCTCGAATTCCTCCTCTTCATCGTCCTCACCCTCCCCCTCCCCTCAGAAAAAGGAGAGTTTAGAAAAGAAACCCGAATCGCAGAGGGACAGAAAAGACAACGCTGACGCCGAGGGAAACAGAGAACCTGCTAAGAGACTCCGATCCCACTCTTCCTCCTCCTCCTCTCCCTCTCCTAAACGAGCCAGCCGCAGATCCCCCTCCAGAGATCCGCCCGCCCGCTCCAGATCGCCGGACCTGCGCCAATCGGAGACGAGGAAGAGCCCGACGCCGGCGGAGCGTCGGCCCGCTCAGAGCCCGGAGCGCCCGGTCAGGACGGAGAACGTAGCGAACGGGAGAGCGGAGCGGGAAGCGGGGCAGAAGAAGCCTAACAGTGGGAGCAGCTCTAGCTCTTCGTCGTCCTCCTCGTCTTCATCGTCGTCCTCCTCGTCCTCAGATAGCTCCGACTCCGAGGCGGAGAACGGGTAAGATCTAATACTGTATGGTCAAAAGTATGTAGACATCTGAACATGAACTTGTTGGAATGGTCTGTGAAGGTCACATGTTTTGTTTGTTTGTTTGTTTGTTAGGGATGGAAAACAAACAGCAACTAAACGCTCCTCTTCCTCTTCATCAGAGAGTGAGAAAGAAGCGAAGAAGAAAAGGTACAGTCACGTCTTTTATGTTCAATAAAGCATATTTATATCTCGTATAGGACACACCAAACTCACTTAAAACTACCTGCTAATGGAAGACCAGGCCCCCTCTTGCCCCCTTCTGCCTCCTCCGTGGAGCAAGAAGATAAATAACACCCGAAGAAAATTTTACAGCTACAGACGACGACAAAGAAATCTTAAAATTGAAATTCTTAGAAGCAACAGTGCTCAAAAATGCT
Source organism: Trichomycterus rosablanca (assembly GCF_030014385.1). NCBI lineage: Eukaryota > Metazoa > Chordata > Actinopteri > Siluriformes > Trichomycteridae > Trichomycterus > Trichomycterus rosablanca. The sequence continues at coordinate 2,100,740 of NC_086009.1, read as the reverse complement.
CAGTATATTATTATGAACTGGCTGTTTAACTTCATTTCCTTTTCTTTTCTTTTTTTTATTATAGTCCTCAACGGACGAGGGTACCAGCAGACTCGCTGAGAGACTCCAGATCACTCAGCTACTCTCCTCCTGCCAGGCTGCGCCGTGCCGCTCGCTCCCCTCCTGCTCGAAGGTCAGTACGCCGGTTAGATTAAATATTATAAACAAAATTATATATATATATATATATTTTATGCATTTCTCCCATTTTCTCCCAATGTAGTGTAGTCAGTCTGTCTTCCACTGCTGGGCAGTTTTTTTTTTAATTTTCAGTCAAGGAGGGAATATTGCTGCTCACGCCTCCTCCCCAGCAGAACACGATCAGTACTGGTTCATGTCCTCATACCAGCCAGCCTCTGATTTTCTCTCTCTCTCTCTGTTCCACAGGAGATCCAGGAGCAGATCGAGTAGCAGGAGGAGAAGATAACTGCACTGTTCTGTCCATCAACCTTCTTTTTATTTCATCTCTGCTCCGTGTCTCTCTGTCTCGGTTGAAGCTGCACCAGTGGAGGCTCTGCGATGGTGAAATCTGAGCCGTGACCCGGAGCGTATCAAATCTCAGAATTTTTGGCACTCGTGTATTAACAGGGATCTTTAATTTACTTTTATTATGATTGAGTTCTTGTGCAGGGATGGAGAGAGAGTAAAACTGCCCGTGTGTGACGTGTCCTTGTGTGCCAACAGATGTTTATATAGAACAGCTGTACACAGCCACACCAAGCGTATCCGTGTTCCTCTCGAACCCCGCGCTTCTGTTTTGAATGTAGATAGAAAACTTGACATTGGTAATGATCATCGATCACTGGATGAACAGTGAACTGCTTATCGTGTCTGTGAGGGGGAAATAAACACATTTTTGTTTCACTTTGTGGGGGAAAAGCAATAAAAAAATAAAAGACGGTTCAACCTGCCTGTGTTTCTTCTTTATTATTTATGAGGTTTGAGAATGAAGTCTGATTTTTTTTACAATGATTCATTGCAGCGCTTTTATTGTTACTGGAAAAATGGTGGGTTTTGTTTATTTGTATTCAGTTTATTCTGGTCAGGGTTGCAGTGGGTCTGGCTTTCTAATGCATTTTTTTTTTAAATGTATTCAATTTTAAAGTTTTAATATCAAACAAATGTAATAATATCCATAAGTGTATAATAATAGACTCAGATTCAGTGCGAACAGATGTTATTAAATAATGCATTTTTGATTGTTGGTAAAGCTAAGTAGTACATTTAGTTTATTGTAGGCTGATCATAAAATAACAGTATAAAAAGGCAAAAATGATCATTAAAATAATTTGTTTTTTAAATAATAAAACTAAATTCAATAAAGTTAATTTTTATAGCACTAATGTAACTTTTTTAGTTAATGACATTTTATCTGTTACTGTTTGATACACAGTGTACCAGTTGCTGCACCATACAGCCTCATTATTATTATTTATATTATTATTAATAATTATTCCAGTATTTGTATAAATATATCTTCAAATATATACAAATAAGTAAATATTACATGTTTAAATTATAAAGTGTTATTTTTAATATTTTTAATAATATTATGGTCATGACCACCACAGAGCAGGTATTATTTAGGTGGTGCAGTTTTGAACACCTCACTGTCACTGCTGGACTGAGAATCATCCACCAACCAAAAATATCCAGCCAACAGCGCCCCGTGGGCAGCGTCCTGTGACCACTGATGAAGGTCTAGAAGATGACCGACTCAAACAGCAGCAATAGATGAGCGATCGTCTCTGACTTTACATCTACAAGGTGGACCAACCAGGTAGGAGTGTCTAATAGAGTGGACAGTGAGTGGACATGGTTTTTAAAACCTCCAGCAGCGCTGCTGTGTCTGATCAACTCATACCAGCACAACACACACTGACACACCACCACCATGTCAGTGTCACTGCAGTGCTTTAAATCATCCACCACCTAAATAATACCTGCTCTGTGGTGGTCCTGACCATTGAAGAACAGGGTGAAAGGGGGTAACAAAGCATGCAGAGAAACAGATGGACTACAGTCAGTAATTGTAGAACTACAAAGTGCTTCTATGTGGTAAGTGGAGCTGATAAAATGGACAGTGAGTGTAGAAACAAGGAGGTGGTTTTAATGTTATGACTGATCGGTGTATATATTTGCGCTCGCGGCAGTGACGTCATGTTCACGCGACGCTTGTTTGAAAGGAAGAGCGGTGTTAGAGGAGCTGATTGAGGAAGATTTTAGTGAATAAACTGAACATTAGGCTGAATTATCTGATTAAAATGGGTCCGGTTGAGGTAAATATTACATAATGTTTATCTATAAGGTGAAATTAGGGATTTATAAGCAGTTCAGTTTGAATAAATCAGTTGTTGTGTTGACTAGTGTGTGAATAGGCGGCGACTGGATCTTGATTTCGTTTGTATTATCGCGATATTTCACGAGATTTACACGGTATTTAGTAAACAGCAACAAATGAGTTAAAATGTTATTATTTAATTTGTTATACTTTATATTGATATCAGTTCAAATGTTCAAATGAATTAGATTTGACGAGTAAATAGGGAAAGTGAAATAGTTTTAACTATGAGGACGTTTTTGGCTTTAAGTTGTTGGTCGGAGTGCTGTGACACAGGTGTTTAAAAATCCCAACAACACTGCTGCACCTGCTACACTTATACAAGAACAACACACACTACCACTATTACCATGTTTATGTCATTGCAGTGCTGTATACCCACAACTTTGTGTCTGCATGGTAGGTGTAGCTTATACAATCATCAGTAAACGAGTGTAGCTAAACTTTCTAATCATGACAAAAGCTTAACTCAATAATCAAAAACCATTCACACCCACTTCATGTCCTGGAGGTGTTTCGACAGAGCACCTTCAGTCACAGACTGATTCCTCCCAAATGCAGGACTGAACGCTACAGGAAATCTTTCCTTACAACTGCAATCAGACTGTTTAACAACTCATAATAATTTAAAATAATTCATAATAATTTATAATAAATACCTACATTTTGTATGCTATGCATGCACCATAAAATAGTGTTTACATGTATATAGAATCTTACTGTTAATTTTTATTGCTTGTTTTTATAGTTAGTGAATGTTGTATGTATGCAAGTATCTATCTATCTATCTATCTATCTATCTATCTATAGTATTAATCTATCTATCTATCTATCTATCTATCTATCTATCTATAGTATTAATCTGTCTGTCTGTCTGTCTGTCTGTCTGTCTGTCTATCTGTCTATCTGTCTATCTATCTATCTATCTATCTATCTATAATAAATATGCACTCAATCTATTAAAACTCTTCCCGACAACATTAGTGTTGTTATTATAAGATGATAAGCAGAGTTTTACTTTAATAGTGGGACACGGTGCAAAATATCCACATCATTTTTGTAAAAAATAAATATATAAAGATAAACATTCATTCAGACTCCATACTTACACAAACTGGCTTCTGTTTTAGATTTTTAATGTGTACTACATTTGTCTCATATGTACGTTTGCTTGTCATCCTGGTACTAATTATAGCTTTCAACTTCAAAGCTCTATGTAGTTTGTTTTTGAGTCTCTGGAAATGGTTCCTGAATGATGAGATCTTTATGAATATGATCTGTTTCCTTTCACAGCTGCTGCACATGTCGGTGTTTTCTCAGAGCTTCTCTCCATGCGGCCGCTTCTTAGCAGCTGGTAATAACTATGGAGAAATTGCACTGTTCAGGTGAGTAGCACAGCAACGAACCAAACTAACCAGCAATAAAATCTAACATTTATTTGGGTTTTTTGGCTGCTACTGTAGTTAGGGGTCATCAGAGCACACAGCTGATGTGGCCCTTACTGATGCAACCCTTCTTGTTTTATCTTGGGACTGAGAGCACCACACTTATCCCTTCATGAGAGCACGGCCACTCATGCTTTCTTGGACTTTAGGTAAGACTGGCTGTGGAATCATCAGGACTGAAACATCTCTGGCTACAGCGACTCCTACTATCTGCTTAAAATGGCAGCACCAGTAACACTAAAACACAGAGAGCGAAGTGTGGACCGTCATATGGGTGGAGTGTTTTTGTAGGGATCCACCTCAGGCTGATGTAAAGATTTACACACGTCTAAGAAAGTTGTTTGCTAGGCTGAGGTGTCATGCAACTGGCGGTGGAGTGGAGGTGGCCAGACTGCTGGAAAAACGATTCAGTCTGTCATTGAAACACTTTGCTCTGTTTTCTTTACAGTCTGTCAGCTGCTCTGAGTCCAGATGCTACTAAGATGAGTCACAAACCCGTTCTCACATTCACTGGTCAGTTCTTTGTTTCATCATTCCTTTCACCACAGTGTTAGATACATCATTACAGTCAGTACTGACCTGTCACTCTCTGTCTGTGTTCTTCCTCCACGCCAGCACACGAGGGTCCAGTGTTCTCCATGCTCTCCACAGACACGCACCTTATCAGTGCGGGCAACGGAGAGATCAGCGCATGGAGCTGGACAGAGCTCAGCAAAAAAGTACGCTTCCTCATGAGACCCAGATTTGTAAACCTCATCATACGGTTTTGTGTCAAAAGTATGTGGACGCCCTTCATAATCGATGCGTTTAGGTGTTTTAGTTGCACCAACTCCCAGCAGGTGTGTCAAAGGTGCTAGTTTTGTGGCTACAGTTTGGGGAAGGCCATTTGCTGTTTAAGTAAATAGATTAAGACACTAACGCCCTGCACAAAGCCCTGACCTCCAGTCCACTAAACGCCTTTGGGATGAATTGGAACATCAGTGCCTGCTATTTTGACAGAATTGACGCACGAATACATTTCAAAATCCTGTAGGGCAGTTGTAGCCTAGTGGTTAAGGTAATAAGCTTGTAAACGAAAGGACGCTGGTTCAAGCCCCCACCACTGCCAGGTTTCCACTATTGGGCCCTTGAGCAAGGCCCTTAACCCTCAATTGCTTTTACAGTATACTGTCACAGTTCTGTAAGGCGCTTTGGATAAAAGCATCTGCTAAAGCTGTTCCAGAAGGAAGGAGGCTGTTAGAATCGCAAAGGGAGGCCAGCAATATATTAGGGCCCGTGGCTTGTGAACGGAATGTCCAGGAAGCTGATGGTCAGGGGTCCACATACTTTTTGCAATAATAGCCAGAAAAACAAAACATGCAGGTTTTGTTTGTGCATTCCTATCATCCTTATCATCTCTGTCCTTGGTTTGTGTACGTTTATGTGGTGATGCCACTGCCAGGCATTCTGTGGTCTGACGTGCCCACACACTCCTGATTAAGCAGGATGTTTGAGTTTGTGTAGCATTTAACCAGGATTAAAGTAGATCAGTGTACGGTGAGGGAAAATTACTTGTGCAGGGCTTTGGAGAGAGTATTGTTGGTCCATTTTCACCTTCTGTGTTGAGACGCCACAAGCAAACGGCGTGTGTACAGTATAATACAAGACTATAGGGTCTGTGTGAAAGCGCCTTGTGCCTTTTAGATTTATTGTTTTGTATCTGTCCACTTTCTCCGGTGAAGAAAAATAATCTTAAAAACCCAGCGGCTCCACATTGAGAACACAATTATTTTTAAAGAGTGTAAGGATCACATATGACATTGAAAGATTGACGTTCTTTCTTAAAAAAATGTAAGCAGAACACGTCACAAGTGCTTTGTTAAGTTTATTTATGTTGTTTTTAAAAGCACAAGCAGTAAGTTTATTATTTTGAGATGTTTCTGTCTGTCTTGTGCTTTTCTTCTCAGAACGCTAAAGCAGTATGGACAAAAAGACCCACGTACAAGTAAAACACTCCTCACTTCACTCACATTTCTGTCATATTCAGAATTATTGGCAAATAATTTACAGAAATCTAATCAAACGAAAGATCCTGACAAACAAATCACATATATCATAATAATTGGTACCACTGTAACTTTCATATTGGCATGTAATAATGTATGCAGTTCAGTAACAGCACTGAGTCTTCTCCTATAATGCTCGATACAGTTGAAGAAAGAAAATTTACAGTAAGGATCCAGGCTTGTATTTGGCTCCGCTCACATCTTTGTGACAGGGTTTATTAGGGTCCTGGAACAGTCATGACATGAGCTTGAATGTGTGCTTATCAAAACATGCGATTATTATCCAGCTTAACGATTCAAACTGCTTTTAAAGGCCATACTTAATGGGGGTGTATCAGTGCCCGTGACGTTGGTAACCTGCACATGTGAGGGCAACATTAAGACTGAGAAGATGTTTGTACACTTTGGAGTCATTTAGAATTTGATGGTGCTTGAACCAGAGTTCGTTAACAAGCTGAAATCCCTGGGCAGGAAAACACACAATATTAATAGTAAAAGGTTTATATTTAATTACAATCTAATCTGTGTGTGATTATTCAAACCACCCCTGTATCAAGATTGCTAATAATTCTAAAGCTGACTGTATGTACTGAGTGCTCCTATGTACCTCAGTGTTTATCTCATGCTAGAATATTATGGGTAACACTTCACTGTTTTCTTCTAGATCAACTCTTGAAATCCCAGAGATCAACGCCATGATCATCAATCCAAAGGTGGGGGCATGATAGTGATTAAAATATGTATTTAATAAATTTAAGAGGATTAATATGACAGTAATAAAGGCTGAATGTAGATGTTCTCACTGTTTGTACGTTTATTAGATATAGTTTGAAGTTAAATGCAAGTTTAAACCCTCTTTGTGTTTTAGGAAAACAGTCTGATAGTTGGTGGAGGAGACAATAACATTCACATCATGGATCTGGAGACCGGCACCTTTAAGGTACGAGCTGAGCCAGTGAACCTGGTCATAACAGTGTGGTGTTAGCAGCGTTGAAGGAACCAGGGTTTGGGGTCCCACTACTAATTTAATTTAATTCATTATGCTGCTGCCATAAAATAATTATTTTGAATACTAAATAATATAAGTCCAGTAGTATGTGTACCTAATTCTATACAAATAAACGCCATATGGCTAAAAGTATTTGGACACCTGACCATGAGCTGGCCGGACATCTCAGTTCAAAAACATTTACAGCATTTAGCCGGTGCAAATATTTATTTTATATATTGTTTTTAGAGCTGTTGAGTGTGGCTGAGGTCAGGGCTCTGTGCAGGACACTGGATTTTCTTTAAACCGAGCTTGTCTTTATGTCTTTATAGAGCTTGGAACAGGAAAGAGCCTTCCCTAAACTGTTGCTGCAAAGTCAGAGGCATATAACTTCCTTTATATAACTGATGTATTACACCTAGTAGCAGATGAATTCCATATAGTCCATTTAGTGTATATCACCCATGTAGGATGAATTGTGTTTATTTAATGCAGTTCAGAGGTGGATGGGCTGTTGTGCTTCAGACATGTGATACCAGGACTGGACTCACAGCGACCCTGACCAGGGTGAAACCGTTGACGAGAATCAAATCAGAGCAAATGCTGTTTAAAATGACCTTGTTTACGTGTTTCTGCTTTTGCTCTAGTTGGTTCTGCAGGGTCACACAGACTACATCCACTGTCTCTCGTTCATGGAGAGAGACGATCAGATATTTTCAGGTGGAGAAGACGGAGCGGTGAGAATCTGGGGTGAGTTGTCGCCTGTTGTCTGGTGGCTCTCGAGTTCGAATCTCAACTCTGCTATCAGCCGGCATGGGCGCCTACACAGACACACAATTGGCTGTGTCTGTAGGGGTAGGGACAATGGCTAAAACGGGGTTACCAACTAGAGGAGGGGTCCCACAACCCACACCACCTCGTATGTAGAGCCAGGAGTTCAGCCAAGATATTGTGTGTCCTTCTTACAGACACACAGCCATTCGTGTCTCCGTGTGGGTGCCCGGCTGGTCGATAGCACTCGTATCTGAGCGGTGGTGAGAGCACGCATGCATAAGATTTATTACAAATAATTTTTTCTTACCCCTAATAGTAATGTGACTGAAACTTGTGTGTGTAGATTAACTTGATAAACAGGCCTGTGATCTTATCTCCCCGCAGACTCGCGGGCGGGCCGGGCCGTGCACTGCGTGGAGGTGTTTAAATACGAGGTGAGACGGCCGATAAGAGACGCTCAGCTATGAGAGCAGTGATTCACGGTGGCGTCGAGCCTTCAGCTTGTTTCTCTTGTTCTTTATGTTGGCGGTTTAGGAATGCGCTCGCCCCCAGTTCGGGAAGTGGATCAGCTGCCTGGCCACCGACTCCGATTGGATGGTAAGCAGGAAACGGCACGTTCGGACAGACACACTCGTCTGCATTGTTTAGGTTTGCCACTGATTTTTCGTGCGCTGGTTCACCCACACTATACGGACGGGTGCAGGTCTGGAATGTCCCGCGTTTCCAAAGATAACACCTGAGACGAAGCGGCGCTGATAACCGCCTGTGCGTTTTTATTTTCTTTGTTGTTTCTAGGTTTGTGGCGGAGGCCCGTCGCTCTCGCTGTGGCATCTCCGCTCCATGTCTGCCACCTCCGTGTTCCCTCTGGCTGGCTGTCAGAGACAGGCTGCGTTTCACCAGGACCTGGTAAGGAGCGCCAACATCCAAATTTCACAACAAGTCGTGCGCCTGGAAGTTAAACATTCACTGAATGATTAGTTATACTGTCCTCATCATGGTCTCACCTAGAAAATAACGTTTAAAATATTATTTCTTTGCATTCCTGGGATACCAACAACAAACAATTCATATTTTTAACTAGTGCACACAGTGTTTTGTTATTGATCTTCTACCAAGCCGTAGCCTAGTGGTTAGGGCATGGCACAGGACTAGTAATCCAAAGGTTGCTGGTTCAAGCCCCACCACTGCTAGGTTGCTGCTGTTGGGCCCTTGAGCAAGGCCCTTAACCCTCAGTTGCTCAGACTGAATACTGTAACTGTAATGTAAGTCGCTTTAGATAAAGGCGTCTGCTAAATGCCGAAAATGTAAATGTACCAAGCAATACCAATATTTTTGGGTTTAACACGTCAAACAGGGAGTAGATACGGCCCAAACAGGATTATTTTTACCCCAATATCGAGACTCAAAGTAAGCTGAGCAGATCATTAAAGTGTTAAAGAAGCCCCTGATCCAAAATTGGCACCTGAGAAAAGCTCTCTGGACTGGATAGTGATGCCTTTATTTATGATATATACATATAGACGTGTGCAGTACAATGAAGTTCTTTTTCCGTTGTTTGTTTGTAAGCTGGGGTCAGAGCGCAGGGGTCGGCGATTGTATGGCACCTCTGGAGCAGACAGGGTTAGGGGCCTTGCTCCAAGGGCCCAACAGTGGCTGCACTAGGCTACCCCTGTCCAACAGTCTGGGCCTGTTTTCTCTTGTTGTTGGTTCTTGCATTGGGGGAACAGTTTGCTTCAGAGTTTCTTCTGGGCAGATTCACTACTGTGAGTGAACCTAATTAGTAGATACTGACCTTCACCGTGGTTCGGTGAAGTCCTAGAGCCCTAGAAAAGCCTAACTGATTTGTACTTTCAGGCAACTGCTTGACTGCTTGTTGTTGATTCATATAATCATTCTGATCTTTTTCCACAGATCCTGGCGGTTGGTGAGGGTTCGTGCGTGTCCCACTGTCTGCTGGGAGGTGATGTGAAGGCTCAGATCCCCTGCACATCGCCGTCGCTCAACACGCTGGCCCTGAACCTCAACAGCACTGAACACAGAGTGAGTTGTGTTCACTAATAACAGATACTGACTCAAAGATGCAGGAAAAATACTTAGCAGTACATGAATCAGACGTGTCTGAGTGGGCTGCGGTCTGTTACCTGCACAACCAAAATCCTACACAACGGACTGGCGTCTACACAGACATGGTTGACTGTGTATGAAAAAGAATGGATTAAGCTGTCATGGGTGTTTTTATGGTATTTCCCATTCTAACAAGGTTAAAAGTCATGATAGTATGCTCATAATATTCAGGTAATTAATTTATAAACTTCCTTTCTGATAACATCAGCTGTGTCCCAACCACACATAAATAAATAAAGCATTTCTCTAAAAGAAATAAAGTTCTCTAAAATTTCCCTTCCTATAATAAACCAATTTTGTTTTGCTGGTTCCTTGTTCTATTAATTCAACAAAACCACTGGGCTGCAGTGACCGGGCGGAGGCACTGAACATTTACATGGAGGGGAACTTCTGACTGATCACAAAAGATACGCTGCTGTTGGTGCCGTCTTAAAAACTCACTATATTTTTACTAGCACATTAGAAGACGCTATACGACGAAAAGTATGTGGACACCCCTCCTAATTATTACTAACCTCTGTGATGTTGTTTTTGCAGGTGATGAGTGTAGCGGGCAGCAGTAACCAGATTGATGTCTTTACCAACATCTCCTACAGAGCCTTCTCACTGTCCTTCTGAATATTTCACTCATTCTTAATGGCCACAAGATAACAAAAAAATCATATTTTGGGTACTGAACATGTCTTGGCTGATTGGTAAAAGCTTATGTTCCTGAGAGGGCCAGTAAAGTAAACTTAGTGTTTCTTTTATCACACTTAAACTGTGAAAATCATCCTTCAATACAGCTGATCTTTGTAAAGTATTTTCCGTAACGATTTGTATAATAAAGCTGTTTTAATAATTCTTCTTTTCAACTTTCTTTAACTCTTGATTCTGTTTTTGCATATTTGTTCCACATAGTTGTTTCAGATCTTTAAACTAAATTTAACATAAGACAAAAGCAACCAGTGTCAAAATACTGTTTTAAAATGATTGTGTTATGTATTAAAGGAAAAACATTGCATAGTACTAATTATTATTAAGTTATTATTAAAATAATTGAGTTTAACTAGACTGGACATCCAAGCTTAATTACTTTGGCCCTGTTAAATCAAAACATTACTTCAAAAACAAGCAACACACCATGCCACAATTATAAGAAATTAAGAAAGAGATGAGAAAACATACAATATATTATTATACAGATATATTTATTAATATATTTTTCATAAAAAAATAACAGTAGTTTAAGAAGGGTTAACATTTTTTAAAGCTCTGGGACTCCAGAAGTCCACAGTGAGAGCCATTATCTCCAAATAGACAGAAACAGTTACAAATCTCAGAAATAGAGGGCCTACCAAAATTGTTTACTTAAAGAGCACATCGGCAGCTCATTTAGGACGTTAAAATGAACCTGAAAACACCTTTAACAAACTACAGGTCTTGCTCGCCTTGCATTATGTCAGCATTTATAACTGCACTATTTAAAAGAGACTGAGAAATAATGGAATTTATGGAAGAGCGGCAAGACAAAAAAACATCACTAACCATGAGGAACAAAGGTTAGTATCAAATAATTCCCAAAACACATTGATCCCCAAGGCTTTTGAGATAAACAAATGAGCCAAAAGTAGGACATTTTGAAACATTTCAGAGACAGTAAGCAATGTGACAGTGTGAGAACGCTTTGCAGCTTCAGGGCCTGACTGACTGCCTAAATAAAGCTTTAAATTAAATTTAATGTGGGCCAAAATGTTTTCACAGAAATGTAAAAGACTGGTCTTTAGTTATCTGAAACATTTGATGTCAAATGTTGCTGCAAAGTGTTTTCACCATTCTGACATGTAAACATTAACTGAAAGTTTGAAGCACATCTGTATTTATATCCTTTTCACTGCCGTCACATGATGACTGGATAATTACATGAATGATCATGCGTACGATGTTTTTAGTATGCCTGAATATAAAAAGTTATGACTTCGCTGGTAATTTTCCATCTGAGAGTGAGTGGAGCTAACAGATCTGCTAGAGAGAGGAAAAGGTCTCCACATTTTCATGCATAGTCACTTCATTTACGAGTGTCAATTAAAGTGAAAGCACAAGAAATGGGTAAAACTGGTATCAGATTAAAGGGAAAACCCATTACATTTGTCCCAGTAAGCCAAAACAGCTTCAGTGTTTCATGGTACAGATTTTACAAGTCATTAAAACTGCACTTGCACAATGGAACACCATTCTCACAAGATTTTCCCTTTGTTTAATTAGTGTTTTGTTGGTGGTTGTGGAGAGTATTGTTTATTGTCATTGTAAAAAAGGCCAATCCTAACAGAATGTGAATGTTTTGATATTGTTCAGGTCACCAGTTAGAATGGATCCAAGCCATGCCTGCAGAGTGTCCCCATGTCAGAGACCCAACCTGTTTATATAATTCAACATTCTATCATTTAACATATTTCTATATGTTGTTTTAAGATTAGGAGTCTTGTTACTTTAAGGATTTAAATACAAAAACATTTAAACATGAATCAGCTCCGCTAGGCTCTAAAATTAGTAGTGAAGAACAGAAAGTGCAAGGAAAGAAAGCCTTGACGTTATTGTGGCCGAATGTTAAATTGCATCATGTTTCCTATAGAAGTGCACTACTATAAGGCAAATTATACGGCGTTTAAACAGTACCGAGTGCACTTCGTTAATACTGTGTTGTTATTTATGATGGATCCGAATGAGCTGATGTTCGCCCCCTGGCGACCGTTGGGAGATTCCCAACTTTCCTCGGACTTCATTCCCCAAGCTGACGCCTTGTGCAGAACCCTGCCTCCACAACGACGAAACAGAAAACAAGCCAAAGGATTAGTTAGACTAAAAGGTAAGTGTTTAAACTTTTATTCTAAATAAAGTAAAGTATTCCGGGTGTGTTTATGCCGCTTGTGTGCGGTGACAGTAATGTAGTTGTTGTTGAAGCAGGATTGGGAATCAACTCCTAACTGGCTAAGTAGCTTAGCTTCGGAACCAGCTGCTAACAGCTATCAAACCGAAACAAATATAGAAATAGTTTATATTAAAGTGTTTAAACGAGGGAAAGTAAAAAGAGGCTGGAAAATACTGTGTTTTTGGGAAAATACAGCGTGTAAAAAAATGTATCGTGGAAGTAAATAGCGGAAGAGAGCAGTCTGACTCTCATGGGTGGATTTAGTATTAGTTAGTATTAGTTAGGTAGGTAGATAACAGTTTGATAAAGAAATAGAATATTAACATAGTCAAATTACTGTTTTTTTTTTGTTAATAACATGTTTGTTTAAAATGTACTTAAAAATAATGACATACAAACACTGTACCCACTGTGAAGCATAGTGGTGGTAGTACCACCACTGGTTTTCACCTAGTGGAACTGGTGCAATGCAGATGAGATGGCAACTAGACTATTAAGACGAACCCAAAATCTCTTAAATCTTGAACGCAGTTGGGTGTTTCATCCTGACAATGACCCACAACACAAATCTAAACTGGTGTTGGAACAGCTTACGTCAGGATAAAGTATGTTCTTGGAATAACGACCGAAGTCGTGGTCAAATCAGTGCCAGAAAAGAACATCTTTAGTACCTACTGTGAAGCATAGTGGTGGTAGTACTGTTTTTTCCTAGTGGAACTGGTGCAATGCAGATGAGATGCACCTATTAAGTATTAAAATGACTCCAAAACCTCTTAAATCTTAAACCCAGTTGGGTGTTTCATCCTGACAATGACCCACAACACAAATCTAAACTGGTGTTGGAACAGCTTACGTCAGGATAAAATATGTTCTTGGAATAACGACCGAAGTCGTGGTCAAATCAGTGCCAGAAAATTAACATATGTGCCTATGCTGGTAAACGGAATGGTCAACTATGGGGATCTGTATCACGCATGGAGTCTCACACTGATCTCTATTATTCCCCGCCTCTGTGGATGCACCATCGATCAGCCAGCAGGGGTTGTAATTGCCGCATTTATGAGTTTTGTTGGTGTTTTGAGGGTCGCAGGGACTGTCCTACCCTCGGACAAGCCAATCAATGTCCATACAGGCACTCAGCCTGCCAACAGCGGACGTCGGCTCTGGGTATGTGCTACCTGAGTGCTGAAAAGTGAAAAGTACTGACAGACATGCAGCCACAGATTAAATTGCATTATTTCCCCGGAAACCCACACTTCACCCACAATTAATAAAATAACTAGCTTTTCATGTTTTTGGGTCTGTTCTGTCACAGAAAAACAATAGTTGCACAAATAAATCAGAAAACAGGCATGACATGAGATGGGGGGTGTATGTAAACCTTCGGCTTTGATTGTATTTGCTGTATAGTTGTATATATTAATAGCAAAGTGATTCCACAGCGAGAGAAAATGCTCTGCTTTATCATTCGAGAGCGTAGAACAGAGATACCATCATAACCAATTCTAAACCAGTTCTGAACAGCCACAGAGAGAAACAGCAAGGTCGTGCTTTTATTTGCTTGGCCAATATTTAACTTCACACACGTTTAGGTCCTTCACCTTTAAACACCCTCAGCTGTCGATCTAATGTTTTAATTTCTAGCCTCATCGTTCTCATTTGGATCTTGACGTCAATCTGCAAGATCACCTCATTCACTTTTCACTTCTTTATCGCTCTTACTGTACAGCTCACTGCCAGACACACACACACAAGATGTCAGGTTTTGTCTCTTAGGTATTATAAGCAATATACAGACTATAGACAGTATAAACAATATACACGCAACATACTGTACGTTATGAGGCCTTAGATGGCTCAGCAATCTATTACGTTAGCCCACAACCACTGGGATCTGGGTTCAAATCTCAGTCATGTATCCTAACACATCTAATAAACTACATTGTCCAAGGATGGATGCGGATGCCTGACCACGAGCTTGTTGGACATCCCATTCCAAAACCATGGGCATTAATATGGACTTGGCTGTAGTAACTATAACAGTCTCCACTCTTTCGAGTAAGCTTTCCACAAGAAGAAAGAGCATTTGAGAGTTCAGGTAGGACTATCCATTTCATCCCAAAGGGGTTTGGTGGAATTATGGTCAGCACTATGAGTCCCTCTACGCCAGACTGGCTTGTACTATCTTTACTGAACTTTTTCTGTTTTCTTTTCCTCGCTTTTGTTTAAACTAACATCCGATAATCCAAGTTCGATGAATTTTAGATCTGTTAAAATTAAGTCTGGAAATTCGGGACGCTCTTTATCTCTTTTTGTTTTCGTTGGCTACTTCACACAGCTTGTGGATTTGCTCTAGTATGACGTTATGGGGGTGGGTGGGGGGGTCTGTTCTGGGTCATACGTGCAAATACGATGCGTGTTGAGTGTGGTGTTGTTTCTGACCTGATGCCTTCAGTGTGTTATGGTTGTTTTGACTGTGTGAAATTGTGTGAAATTTGTTGGATTCCATTGATTAAATCCACCATAAATCGTGAGCTGGAATGCAATTTCACTACACTAGATCCACGAGGGATTATCCTTAGTGCAGCTGCAAATGTAAAAAAGAGAAATCATTGCTCCCCCACCCCTCTCCCAAACACCACACCACCCTCATACACCCGGTGTGACGACATATATTCAAATCAGATAAATAGGAAGTATGCAGGGAATGATTGTGTAACAGAATCTTCATATTTGATATTACATTTCTGTTCCTTCCTTGTTTCTTTCCGCTAGGTTTGAGTTGCAGTTAAAGAGACGGACCTGGACCGGAAGATTTGAAGAAAGAGATAAAACCCAGCGTGCACTTTGACTGAATGGGAAGTGTTTTCTGGATTCTGATGACCATGGAAGTAGCTTCTAGAGTTCTGTATATACGACTGAATTCTGTCAGTACTAAACACCGGTAATGTGGTAAATTACCGCGTATTGTTCGTTCACACAGAGTTAAAAAAGTCAGCGACTGTTGTTATCGGCGTCAGCGGCGGACACGTTGCTTGGAATCAAAGCAAGACACAAAGCAGTAGTAAGGACTCTGAGCCGAGTACACACTGTGTGTACTGAACGTAAGGATCAGTAATCTGGTCTATGAACTGGACGCCGAATCTCTGAATTTAAACTGGAATCATCTCTTAACGATATAATGCCTTCAAGTAATCACCCTCGCGTGAAGCCCCTCAGATTCTGATGTGCAAGGGCTGCCGTCGCTGAGCAGAGCCGCAGAGCCCAGGGTGCGTCAGGGTGGGACCGTCGGCCGCGGCGCTTGTTTGACGTGGACGTTTACTCGGCGGTATGGCAGGAAAAGACTACCATCACCTCTTCAAACTGCTCATCATCGGCGACTCCAGTCAGTCCTTTTTTATTCTCATTCTCATACTCGATGAGGGCGTGGCACCTGATTGGGCACATGCCACTGTTTGTGGGTGGAGGTGATGCTCTCACAGGCTTTACCCCTTTTTAATAGTCACACTGACTTGTTTTAAATCTTTAGATTTCGTATAAGACCAGAAATAACCAGAAATACAGTATTTAAATGATTACTGTATTTATTGAAGGACAAAAGCCACCAAATTAACATATAATTGGGTTTTAATCCAGGTTTGATTTATGGCATGTAGGAGACACTTCATAAGACTGGAGAGGGAGCTGAAGGTGGCAGAGATGAAGATTCAGAGATTTTCATTGGGAGTGACAAGCATGGACAAGATTAGGAAGGAGTTTTTAGGGCAGTTGTAGCTTAGCGGTTACGGTTCTGGACTAGTAATCAAAAGGTCGCTGGTTCAAGTCCCACCACTGCCAGGTTGTCTTTGCTGGGCCCTTGAGTAAGGTCCTTAACCCTCAATATCCTCAAGTCGCTTTGGATAAAGCATCTGCTAAATGCTGAAAATGTAAATGAGCTTATTAGGGGGTGGCACAGTGGCTTGATGGGTAGCACTGTCGCCTCACAGCAAGAAGGTCCTTGGTTCGATTCCCAGGTGGAGCGGTCCGGGTCCTTTCTGTGTGGAGTTTGCATGTTCTCCGAGGGTGTCTGCGTGGGTTTCCTTTGGGAGCTCCGGTTTCCTCCCACAGTCCAAAGACGTTCAAGTGAGTTTAACTGGAGATACAAAACTTCAGCTGATGAATCTTGTGTAATGAGTAACTACCTGTCCTGTCATGAATGTAACCAAAGTGTGTAAAACATGACGTTTAGATCCTAATAAATTATAAATAAATATTAGAGGGATGTTTTGGAGATGTTAGGAAGGAAAAATTGAGATGGTGGTGAGAGTTATATGAGGAGAACGGTGCTGAGGATGGAGCTGCAGGGCAGGAGGAGATTTATGGATGCGGTGAGGGAGGTTTGGGTGACAGGAGGAGGATGCTCAGGACAGGGCAAGATGGAGACAAACAATCTCCTGTGAGCAGAAATAAGGAGAAGAAGCAGACATTTATCAAAAATGACTTACAATTGGGATCAAATACAAAACAAAGCGCAATTTACGGTTAAGGGTCTTGCTCAGGGGCCCAGCATTGTCCCTGTGATGGGTTGGCAGCCCACCCAGGGTATTCCATGTCTGTATTTAAGTTCCTGAATCACCAATCACACATTACTGAACAAAATGGCTGATTATTTAACTACCTCTATCTCACAGGTTTCATAAACATGCAGCCAGTCAGAACGCTCGACCTAATCTGGCTAAATTTAAGACCTGGAAATGATGCCCGTGTTCAGTTTCTGTATATTTGGGTTTCAACAGAACTCTTCACATTTCTGTTAAACGACGCCACTGAAAGCTGAAAAAAGCTGAACTGAAACTGGTTGTTGCTGGGTGGCTTTGAGCATTTCTGATGTGACACAATTCGATTTTTTTGACCCAGTCGTCTGACCATAACGATTTGGTTCTTATCAAAGTCACTCGCGTCTTTATGGGTGCTCATATCTGCTGCAATAATCATGTGAACTACAAGTAACTCAGCTCAACGTTTAATAGATTCCTGACTGTAAAGTGTTCAGTTATAATTAAATAGTTATAAGCATGTATGTTTTTGAGGGGTGGTTTTAGTATTTTTATAAACCCAAAAATGATCAGTCAGTTGAGACATGTAACTGTACTGTTTTCAGTTAAGTGCACGTCTCATTTCCAGAGAAGTTGCAATAGTTCTTGCTTTTCATTTTCCCTAATGTCCCAATTTATTTGGAATTAGGTTTGTCTGAATAATCAGATATAATTTAAAGCAATACCAGGGAGCAGACGTACGCTCAGTGAAGCCCTGAAGCATGTGATTACAGTTTAATACGAGCTAATACATGTGCTGTCATGTTTGGGACTGATCAACCAAACGTCTAATCTAAATCAGTCAAGAGCTGAAACACACACACACACACACACACACACACACACACACACACACACACACACACATACACACACATACACACATACATATACTTAGCACAGGGAATCAAATTTACATGGTCAAGCTGATACATGTACACACACACACACACACACACACACACATACATATATATATATATACTTAGCACAGGGAATCAAATTTACATGGTCGAGCTGATACACACACACACAGATGCACTAAGCGCAGGGAATTACAAAATCGTATCGTATATATAAGTATATTGTTTTGTTGTTTTGGCTCGGGGTTTTTACCAGATTCTCCAGGTTTACCATCTCACACAGTCCTTTACACTTAGCTTGATGCTTATGGTGATGTTACAAAGGTAAAAACTGGAGGTTTTATACTTGTAACTAATCTGGGTATCAAACTAAAAGACCAGCGGTAAAAACACACGCTGGAACCAGAGCTGGGATCTCGAATACACCGTATCGAATCTCAGCTCTGCCTGCCGGCTAAGGCTGAGCAGCCACATGAACAACGATTGGCCTGTTGTTCAGATATGGGCGGGACTAAGCCGGATGGGGTCTCTCTCTCATAACTAATGCAATTACGACCTCTGCTGGCTGATTGGTGGCGCCTGCACAGAGATGAGAAAAGAGTGCTCTCAGGGTGTGTCTCTCCGTACACAGTGCTGAGCTGCACCGCACTCGTCAAAGTGCAGGTGATAAGATGCATACGGCATGCTACCCACGTGTCGGAGGGGGCGTGGGTTAGCTTCGTTCTCCTCAATCAGAGCGGGGATCGGCATTGGTGGAGAGGAAGCGTGACGCAATCGTGCTAAAAAGGGGGAGAAAATTCATAAATTAAAAAATATACAAATATTGCAAATTATAAAATCGATCAATTAAATTATAAGGATTGGTTTCCTATGGTGATCGTCTGCTTCCACACCAGCCAGGTCCTGAAGTTCCAGTGAGTGTTACTAGTCCAGTGTGGCTCACTGCAGCTCTCTGAGGAGGCAGATGAATTAGGTGGAGGACTGTGAGAACCCTCAGACGTCAGAATGACGTGGCCAGTAAACCAGTTCACTTTTTTTTCTGTTATGTTACAGATGTGGGGAAGAGCAGCTTACTTCTGAGATTTGCAGATAACTCCTTCTCTGGTGAGTTTCATTTTACTGTAAATATTCCTGCGCTCCCTAAACTCCCTTTACAAAATGGAAAAGCATTAATGACTGTCCTGAAGTTTGTTTGGAGTTTGGTCTGTCCGAGCACCAGCTCATCATAGTTTTTTTTTTATCCATTTAATTTGTATGTTTTTATTGTTGCTTTATACTGGTCAGGGTTGTTGCAGCAATGCGTTAACACATCCCGGACAGGACGCCAGGGGCCTCGGTCTTCCACCGCACACACACACGCCTGTCAGACATGAGTGTGGTTAAAATATCTGGAATCATTTAAAAATACATATCAGTGTTGCTGTTTGCTGTGCAAATAAAACAATTTATGTATTATATTATAACCGATCATTTGTTTCTCTGTATCGTCTCCTCAGGTAGCTATATAACCACTATAGGCGTGGACTTTAAAATTCGGACAGTGGAGATTAACGGAGAACGAGTCAAACTCCAGATCTGGGACACAGCCGGACAGGAGAGATTCAGAACCATCACTTCCACGTAAACACCAAACCAGTAAAACCAGTGCACCGAAAGTTTACTGTGTACCTGCAAAATTTCATCTCGATATTTGATGTTTGCTATCTTCTCTTTACTCAGGTATTACCGGAACACACATGGAGTCATCATTGTTTACGATGTTACTAATCCCGAATCATTTGTTAACGTTAAACGGTGGTTGAACGAGATCTCACAGAACTGTGACAACGTCTGTAAAATATTAGGTGAGTTTTACTTTTTGAATTTTTATATTTTTGGCATTAAGCAGAAGCTATTAAGACAATTGAGACTGTTTACATTACAAGCCGGCTCAGTGGCTAAGCGGGTAGCACTGTCGCCTCACAGCAAGAAGGTCCTGGGTTCGATCCCCAGGTTGGGCGGTCCGGGTCCTCTCTGTGTGGAGTTTGCATGTTCTCCCCGTGTCTGCATGGGTTTACTCCGGGTGCTCCGGTTTCCTCCCACAGCCCAAAGACGTGCAAGTGAGGTGAACTGGAGACACTAGATTGTCCATGACTGTGTTCGATATTAAACTTGTGAACTGATGAATCTTGTGTAATGAGTAACTAGCGTTCCTGTCATGAATGTAACCAAAGTGTAAAACATGACTTTAAAATCCTAATAAACAAACATTACAAGCAATTGAGGGTAAGGGCCTTGCTCAAGGGCCCAGCAGTGGCAACCTGTTTTTTTTTAAACATATAAGGTTATAATAATTCAAAACAAATTTAAATGTATATTTTTACAGTGGATGTTTTCTCAAAATAGCCTCACAGATTCTAGGTCCAAAAACCTGGAAAAGGGCAACAACTGTAACACAGTGGGTGAAACTGTTCATGTCAGAACCACCTTAGGATGAAAACAGAATATTATATACTATATATACATTTATTTTGGTTATTAACGGTGAGGGTGGGAGGAGGAGTAGTAATCGCTCGTGTCTGAGAGACTGAGAAACGCTTATAGTCCAGATTTTGCTCCATCTGCATGAAGAAGATTTAAGGGGAAGAAGATTTTCATGTGATGATGTGAGAGCAGCGGCGCATCAGTGGCTACGCGCTCAACCAAAAATATTTTTTGCTGACGGCATGAAAAAGTCGATACGCCGCTGGAAAAATACATCAGAAGGTGACTGTGTAGAGAAGTGATGTCATTTATTTAACGAACTTTTTGAAGAACCCTCGTAGTTTGAGACTTCAATTGGCAACTCCAATTCTAACGTTATTCCGAAACACAGTCTGGCATCTGTTTGCTGTTCGCTGTATAACCTGAGCACTTTCATTTGCTTTCTTCTTTTAGTTGGGAATAAGAATGATGACCCGTCCAAGAGGCAAGTGGACACCCAGGACGCCATGCGCTTTGGAGAGTCAGTGGGCGTGAGAGTGTTTGAGACCAGCGCGAAAGAAAACATCAATGTAGAAGAGGTAACTTCTGTTTTAAGTGAAATAACAATAAAGAAGTTTTGTCCACGTATAAAACATGATTCCAAAAGTTTAGGGAACAACTCTTTTTTTTTTTTTTTTTTTGTGGTTCGTAGTGCTCGTACTTCCATAAACTGCTCTCACTTTGGCTCTTTTAAATCAAGCATGGCCATGTTCATTTAGCCAAATTGACAAGACCTTATTTTTTTTAGCATATTTACTTATCCATTTGTGCTCGTCTTCATTTTCCCTTTTTTCTGACCGCAGATGTTCATGGCGTTTACCCACATGGTCCTGCGAGCGAAGAAGCAGAGTCAGAGCCGAGCGGAGAAAGAACGCGAGCGGGAGAAGGACACGGTTAACATTAACGCTCACCGGGACCGAGACCGGAGGAAGAGAAGCAAGAAATGCTGCTGAACAGAGTAACCGGGACGCACGTATAAACCGAGTGTTGCGCCTCCAGCCGTCTGTACACAGAACAAACATGATTGCTTAATTTTGCACTGAGAGCGCCGAGGGGAGAGGAACTGGAAACCACTATAATGTGCCGAAAACGTTTTACAGGAGTCTGTTCATGCTATTTTATTACTAAAAGGGAGTCGTTCAGTCTGAGTATTACACTGTTATTAGAAACCTAAACATGGAGAGCTATTAACACGCTTAAATTGTTCTGCTGAGATTAGCAATGAATTGTGTTTTATGTCAAATTTAAAAACAATGTTAATGAGCCGCATTATGTTCAAATCATAATCAGCAATAAAATAATATTTTTTAAATGCACTGTATGTATGGTGTCTGTGTCCTTTATTTCATGGCATTGAAACATCTGGAATGTGATTTAAATATCTACTAAACCCTGCTCACCCCAGTGTGAAACTCAAATTTATGAATGTACAGTAATGTTGGTGGGATCTGCGGATCAACACAAACTTCCAGTGTAAATAAAATTTGCAAAAAGAATCCAGATAAGATGTCACATCAAGTTTGAATTAGTTTAGTTTAGATTCACAGTTTCATGTCTGCTTTGTTTTGTTAACCTTTGTGGGTGTGGTGGCCCTTTTGGTGGATGCACTGGCTTCCTGTCTGGGGTGTGTTACAGTGTGTGCCCACTGATTTTGACTGGGATATAGCAGTGGTAAAGCATAAAAATGAATTAGAATCCATTATGAGGCTTTGCACCCCTTCTCTGTAGATGCCTGATTGGTTGAGAGCACCGATGGGGATTTAAAGGGGGCGAGAGTGTCTGAGACCAGCGCAAAAGAAAACATTAATGTAGAAGAGGTAAAAAACACACGAGCACACCACGGGCTGAGATCCGGGGTTCGAATCTCGGGGTGCTCTTGAACGCACTGACCTGATTGGCGTCTTAAGTCTGGGTAAAGTAAGATTGAGAGGTTTGTACCCTGGATCTCAGCCATAGTGGGTTAGTGTAATATACCACTCCACCAACCAAGCATCCCAAATTAACTACTTTTTTTTCATTTACCATCTAATTTCTTTGAACTATATTATTTCTGTGTATTTCAGTACATCTTGTGACGTTAATATTCAATACCAATTCAAATTCGAACCACAATCTCAGTAAAAATAAATAAGGGCAGTTGTAGCCTAGTGGTTAAGGTACTGGACTAGTAATTGAAAGGTTGCTGGTTCAAGCCCCACCACTGCCAGATTGCCACTGTTGAGGCCCTTAACCCTTCCTGTTCCAACATGACTGCGCTTCAGTGAACAAAGCAAGCTCCATAAAGACGTGGATGAGTGAGTTTGGTGTGGAAGAACTTGACTGGCCTGCACGGAGTCCTGACCTCAACCCGATAGAACACGTTTGGGATGAATTAGAGCGGAGACTGTGAGCCAGGCCTTCTCGTCTAACATCAGTGTCTGACCTCACAAATGCGCTTCTGAAAGAATGGTCAAAAATCCCATAAACACACTCCTAAACCTTGTGCCTACATCATATTAAACCCTGTGGATTAAGAATGGGAGTCAGTCAAGTTCATATGCATGTGAAGGCAGACGAGCGAATACTTAGTGTGTTAGTATAGTGTATATTGACCATTTATGTGACAGTTGTAGCCTAGTGGTTAAAGTACTGGACTAGTAATCGAAAGGTAGCTAAATACCGAAAATGTAGAGGTTTAGCATGGTATCGCGGTACTGTGGTGGTGTTATGACCTCACTCTAGCTGACCAATCAGAATGCAGGTGGGTTATTTTCGGAATGCGGGTGTGAAAACAACAGTGGGGCGTCTGACGTCATCACGCAGCGGGGCAACATGGCTGCTGAGAGCGAGTGAGTATAAGAGCTCTAATAAATACAAGTACTGTTTTTATATTTCATTATATTATTTAGTCTGGAGGAAATAATAGTTAGTAAAGTGATTATATATGATGAAACGTGGTGTTGTCATTGCTTGTGTGGGTATAATTTAGCCCCGCTAACATGAACAAATCACTTGGTATTTAGCTTTACTGGTCCTGTTGTTGGCTACTATTATTCATTATCCATTATAACACGTTTCTGGGTGATTCTTCAATTGGGGGAACTTTTACGTCCCTAGGTTATAAATTTGTGTTAAAAATACTTTATTACAAAACAAATATTTTAGGTATTAAAAAGATCATTCATTGCATCACTAAAAAAAATTACATACCAAAATAATTATGATTTTCATTTTTTGTGATGATTTTTACATTTACATTTACATTTAAACATCAATATTTAGCTACTTTGGCCTTGTCCCCAACCCAGACTTTAAAACTTCTCTGCTCTAATAAAATGCTAAAAAGTGATCAGTTCATTATAAAAAAACACAATATGGGTTTTATAATAACTTAAAAAGAAACAAAATGTATTTTTTTTTTCATATTTTTTACAACCTATGCATATTTTACAAAGACTCGCAAGGAAGCACATGCCAGCCATGAGAGAAGATTGAAATTTTAATGTCTGGAAATGTGAGTAATTTAATCATGTATTCCTCCTGATCATAAGAGTATATTTATTCAGAGTCATTACCATTTACATCAATTTACTTTACCAAAAAAAAAAAAAGAAATTTACACATTATTTATATGTATTTAAAGTGCATCTTGTACTAGCTGTTGACTAGCTTTAGAAAATCCATGGCCTAGCTACTTTTTTTCTTTAAAAAAGTAAAAATTGTCATTACCGCAACACTTCATTACCAACACATAATGACATTTTGCTATGCCACTTTGAAATATTAAAATTCTATATAAGCTCAATTGTAGCCATCATTAAGTCTTTGCTCTAAAGCATGTAAGCATTATCTTGACATAATTAAAACTAAGTTATTGCTAATTTTATTTTTCAAAAGTTAAGATGGTAAAAAGAGCCCGCGATTGAAGAATCACCCTTCTACGTCCTGTTATACAAACTAGGATTTTATAGTAAATAATCCCAGTAATTGAGCCAAGACTGTCTTAAAACAGTCTAAACCTGTTTCGTTTGTGTTGTGGAAGTACAACATCAGTGAGCAGATCAGCTTTGAACAGTCAGCACAAGTTCCAAATGAACTTTTATTAAGATAAGATAAGATAAGACTCCTTTACTGATCCATATGAGAGAACTTCGAGTGTTGTATCAGCTCTAGTACAGTGTAATTTTGTCCTTCATCCTCTCCTCACACACTACCTCCAGACAGTCCAGCTCCAGACCCACCACAGAGCTGGCTTTCCTCACCAGCTTATTTAGTTTATTGGCTTCTTCAGCCTTGATGCCACCACCCAGCACACCACAGAAAAAAGAGGGCGCTGACCACCACAGACTGATAATGCTCACATTAAAAGACCTCAGCCTTCTCAAAAAGAACAGTCCACTCTGTCCTTTCCTTTAGAGGAAATCAGTGTTATGTGTCCAGTCCAGTAGGAGTACAATTCCCATTTAAAATAACTACAGTGCATATTTTTTATTCCTCCAGCGTCCTGTCTGAGATCGAGGTTCTACAGTCCATCTATGTGGACGAGCTGACAGTCACACACACAGATGATGGGTACGTTTCTCTCACATCACTGCATCACTCACACACATACACTGTCTTCCAAGTTTATAGTGTGTTAATAATTGACATATACATGTGAAATCAATCAAGTTTTAAATGTTAGTGCTGCAAAAATCTGTTTTCTCTCAATGATTAGCAGTTATGGTGAAATTAAAGAATCTCATGTACATGACAAAACAAGCTACAGCAAACAAGCCATATCAAATACTGTTGCTCTGATAATCCCTAAGTCTTTAAGGAAAGTATGAGGAACGTTAAGTTGTTTATTTAAGGGGTGCCACATGATTTTTACAACATGCTGTTAGGTCAGTGACCAAGATGATAAGAGAGAGGATAACCTGAGTTTACTGATTTAAATTCATGTGTATGTTATTCATGTTGTGACTTATTACCTAGATTAATTCTAGTGAATTCTGGCTAAACTTGTTTGTCAGAAGGACTCTGTTTGTAATGATTTTTGATATTAAGGGGTCAGGAGTTAAGATCTGCAGTGTTCAAGGGTAAAGGTAGATTTCCTCTTTCTTAGAACAGTAAGTGTGTGATGTGGATGTGAAGGAGACCTAATGCAGAATTCAACCCAAATTTGTTTTTAGATGGTTAGTGTTAATATTTTTGTTTGCAATATAGAATATACGGTCCATGCTTTGCCTTTCATTAGATGATTAATTCATGTATTTGCTTACTTAATTTCACAGCACTGATAGGAATAGCTACCTGGTCCTGTGAGTGTAAAAAAAAAAACACTTAATATCTAATTTGCTTGGGCACTTGGGCAGGTATTTAATGGTTCAGTTATAGGTGTACAATGAACTGCACTGCAGACCTCCATTTTACACCCCTTTGCTAAAAAAAGAATCACAGAGATTGGAACAAGTGAAAAACAGAACAATAGTCAGATAAAAATGTAACTCCTTGATAATAGTTCAACTAATTACATTTGAATTGCATATGCTTTCACAATACCCACTGTGAATTAAAGACGAGGCTTAATAACTGAATTTTCTTAAAAGGAAAGTGATTTTTTGTGTTTTCTTTTTTGTAGAGGATGGACAGTTAGTATACTCCTCCACCCTTCGACTGGAGAAGACTGCCTGGCCCAGTTTGTACGCCTCACGCTCACGATGGACCTGGATCCACAGGTATGTGAACGTGTTTACAGGAGGATTATTCATGGTCTTGGTTATTGTTTATGTTAATACAAATATTTAAGGGATCCATCTGACTGTGGGTCATAAAGCGCAGCACTTCATTAATTCTATTTAATTTTAAATTTCTTATTTATAACCTCATAGTTTTTTTGTTTTAGTACCCATCATCTCCTCCTCGCATCTCTATTTGCAACCCACGAGGTCTCTCTGATGACAAGCTGCTCAGGTCCTTGTTTATTTCTTTTTTCAGATCATTTAATTTGATAGACTGTTCAGTCTATCATGAATCCGTCTTTCATTTTCCTTTTCTTACAGTTTAAAACAGAGTTTGCAGATGGAGGTAGAATCGTGTACTGGGATGCCTGTTTTGTATCAGCTTATTGAGGTAAATGCTGCTCCTTTACCTTTCAGTCTTCACGTCTGTGCACTTGATTGTTTCATTTGTTTGTTTGTTTGTTTGTTTGTTTGTTTGTTTGCTCTAACAACAGAAGGCGAAGGAGGTCCTGACCGAGAGTAATATTCCCCACGGGAACTGTGTCATCTGTCTCTATGGGT
Source organism: Trichomycterus rosablanca (assembly GCF_030014385.1). Taxonomy (NCBI): domain Eukaryota; kingdom Metazoa; phylum Chordata; class Actinopteri; order Siluriformes; family Trichomycteridae; genus Trichomycterus; species Trichomycterus rosablanca. Next base: position 2,073,874 of record NC_086009.1, on the reverse strand, counting down.
TTAAGGTAAAGTAGTATGGAAATACAGTTGCCATGTCATGATGATTCAACCCTTTAAATTGTTTTTTTTCCCTCTGTACATGCCACCCTGGCGCAGGAGGGCGAGGTGTTCACCAAGACGAGCTGCTACCACTATTTTCACTCTCACTGCCTTGGTCGCTACATCACCCACTCAGAGGAGGAGCTGAGAGAGCGAGTGAAGGAGCTGGAGAAGGACAAGACCAGAGAAGGAGCAGATGAGGTACATGTGCTCTTTTACCTGTGTTCATTTATTTATATATTTTTGTTCCCAATCTTTTATCTCCCAATCTATTCATTATTAATTCCTGATTGTGAATCCGCTGCCGCTTGTGCAAACCCTTATTCTAATTGAGATTCAACACATGTATTCAGCACCACATTAAAATACCCAATCATGACCAGTCGATAGCACAGCTGAAATTCAAACACTGGACATACGTGTTTTAGCTTATAAAATAAATAATGAGTGTACAAAGTAGATAAAGCATTGTATATAATGTATATGAGTCTGTGTACTTTGACTTTAGGAGCTGTCTGTCGTTTGCCCCGTGTGCCGAGAGCCACTGACGTATGACGTAAATACCCTGCTTTCATCACCGGTTCCGAACATCCCTCAGGTAAAGACGCTGTAAAGACGCTGTAGCAGACGCAGCATTGTGTGTTGTTGTGGCATCTCGTCTCTCATGGAAATACCAGGCGCTCTTGTGAACACACTGTGCCATTGTCCTGCGTACAGTTTGTATAATCGCTGCGTTCCCTGAATGAGATGCTGTACAGCCGGCCGCAGGCTGCGGTCACATGCTTTATCGTGCTGGTTTGAAACACAGCCGTTCTTTCACAGCAGGAGGATGATGCGGTGGGTGCCGAGTTTAAAAGGAAATGGGCTGATCTTCAGAAGATTCTGGAACGGCAGAAAGAGAGAGGAGGAATCATCGATCCCGAGGCCGAGTCTAACCGCTTCCTGATTCACATTAATGAAGTAAGTTCTGTGTAAACGGTTACCCCACATTAAAGAAATTATAGGAGTACAGCAGCTTCTGACCTACTCGATCCATCCTTCTACACCCTCATAGTTACACAAACACTCTAACCACCATACACACAAGTTAAGAAAGCAAATCGACCCACCACTTAGCCATGATAATACCCATAACAGCTGACATGGTGCTAAGAATTAAACAAACAAACTAAATCCATCCATTGGGTACCAACATCGTCACTTTGCCAGCCTGTACAGGTTGCTTGGCTTGTGCAATAATGAGCAAATACTTTTTCAGTAGCTAAAATTGCATGTTTTTAATGCCACACCAGGATTTCTTAAGGCTTTTTTGTTTTAAAGGTCCCTGCTGAACCTACAGACGCCCCATGCACCGATGCACCAAATTCTGAACCCACCGCACCACCTCCTTTACCTTCCCCTGAAAGTCTAAATCCAGCTCCTCTTCCTCGAGCAGAGAGCACATCGCGGGAATCCCAGCGCAGACCTTATGGCAGGAGGCCACATTGTGACTATAAAGGAGGCAAAGGAGGGCGGGGACGAGGAGGTAGAAGAGGAGGCGGACCAGCACCTTATAGAACGGCTCAACCAGTGGTCGACGGACTCGCCAAACTCCGTCTGTCTTCAGAGACGGAGAGCGGCCCCACAAAGTGCAGCATGCCGACCCAGAACAGTGACGACTGTGTAGAACGTAGAGAACTTTCTGTTGAGTTAAACCAGCCTGTAAAGCCAGTAGTCGAGGAGTGCATCACATCAAGTGACCAGGAGTCTCCAGAACCTGAACACGAACTCCCAGTCGATCCAAACGTCTCGGCAGACGCTGTTCAGCCTGTAAAGCCTGACAGGCAGCTTGAAAGTGAAAACAGAGAAAGAGGAAGGAGACACGGGTCACACAGGCCACCGTACAGCGACCGGCATGACAGAAATGCTCCGAGGGATAATTCCGGGAGTGCGTATCACTATAGAGGAGGGAGAGGACACAGGGCGAGAGGTGCCGGCTTTAGTAATCATTACCGAGGACGTGGGAAAGGCTTCCAGCAGAGAACTGAAAGTGATTTTAGGAAGGAAGGGGTTCTCTGACAGTGGAGGAAGAGAGGAGCCCAGACACAGACGCTTCTCTCCCTGCTGTATCGCCTGTACCTGCATCATAGCTGTGTCTATAATAAAATGCTTCACTGTATAGACCAGGTCTGTCTTTTCTTGATTTTTTTTATTGTTCAGCAAAACAGCGCTCAAGTTCAAGTAAATAAAGCCGTTTTTACATTTGGTCGGTATGGGTGCTCGGATGGTGCAGAGGTATGAAATCCGGGGTTCAAATCTCAGCAGCCAGACATGATTGATTGTGTGTGAGTGTGATCTTGGGAGGTGTGATGGGGGATGTCTCAGTGCTGGTTTTAACCCCTGATTAAAATAAAGGAGGGTTGACTTAGATGCACAACAAAACAAAAAAAATCACTTTATTTGTCAGAACTCTACACCAGTTAGACTACTAACTAAATTCTAACTAAATTAAAATAAAGGAATGTAAACAAGCAAGCTGTTCCAACTGTTAAAGTTCATTTTTAAAATGTTACAGGAATTTATAGTCAAATATTAAGGTGCAGTAATAAAATGTCCAATATTTTAGGGGTCTTTTTGCACAAAAGTTGCATTTTAAGTAAGGAGCAGTGGGTTCTTACTGTAATGCTGTAAAATGTAAACAAGCCGCTCAAGTTCCTTTCTGGTCTTTTGATCAAATAGTTTTATTGGTTCTGTAAATTTTCTTCTCTATATACAGGGTGAGTCAAAATTATGTTAACACTTGAATGGCGGAAACTGATGATTTACAGGACAGTCTCAACCTGTTCGCCATCATGTTTAACACACAAAAAGCAGCGAGCAACAGCACCATTTAAAGCCCGGAAACACGTTTTGTGGGGAATAGATCCATTAGTGTTAACATGATTTTGACTCGGTCTGTGTTTTGGCATTCAGCTTAAGATCCAAAGTGAATTTTGACTGAATACAATACAAGCTGTGTGTTAACATAAGATTCCTTTATTGATCCCTATGGGGGAAATTCGAGTGTTACAGCAGCTCCAGTACTGTGTTGGTATAGTAAATATAGTGAATAAAATAGAGTAGAAAAAAATAAAAATAAGGAAATTATAGAAAAATTTAGCTATGTGATACAATTACTATTATACAAAAGTATGGTAATTACAACAATATAATAAAAACACTATATAATCTATATGTAAATATATACATATAGAATATATACATATATGGACAAAAAAAACATTGTTAAAAAACAAATTACAAATATCTTAAGAGATACATGCAGCTATGACAAATTGATTCTTCTTTTATACTGTTGCTGGGTGATTCGACTATGTGTTATTGTATTGTGATCATCATGTTTGTTTTCAATGTCTTATGTAAATTTGTTTGTATGATTGTTCCTCAAGATGCTTTGCCTTTTGCCAGGCCGCCATTGTAAATAAGAAGCAGTTCTTAATGACTTGCCTGGTTAAATGAAGGTTAAAAAAAATAAAATAAAATATATTATACATATAAATATATACATATATACATAATATGAGGTTCAAGGGTGACAGGGCCTTTTCTGTAGCTGCCCCAAGACTCTGGAATAGTCTTCCACTTTTCATAAAGGAGTCCCACACAATAGATGCCTTTAAGTTAAATTTAAAAAGTCATTTGTTTTCTTTGGCATTTTAGTCCATTTGTGGTTTTACTTAATTTATATGTTTATATGTTGGTGCATATGTATATTATTTTGTATGTATGTTAATGATTTGTTAAATGTTGCACAGTTGAGTGGTATTTATACCTGATTTTAATGTACAGCACTTTGGTTGACACACGTTGTCTTTTAAATGTGCTATAGAAATAAAGATGACTTGACTTGACTTGACATAAGGGCCCAGCAGTGAATTATTGCAGTGTATGGGGCTTAAAAATGTGACTCTTATTTGCAAAAGTTTGAAAAATTAAAGATTTACCACTTAACCCTAAATGTTGGAGGTTTTCCTTTAATCTGTCACCACTGTATTCTATTTTTGCGTCCTGAAGGTGGCGCCAGTGCGCCTCACCACTCAGCGTCCCAGTGCGCATGCTCAGACCTAACGGCTCTGCGCAATGTTTTCAGTTGTGTTGTGAGTGTGTGTGAGTGCGGTCTGCGTTAAACCCCTCAGTTCTACTGAATACTACATTATTCATAATAATAACTGCTCCTGAAACAACATGGAGGTGGAATTAAACGTGGGTCACTCTGCTAATGACCGAGGAGACGCTGAGCTGGGCAGCCTGACTTCTTTTTCTGCCAACGGCAGCGGCGGTGAGGAGGACGAGGCCGACGCCTCGGTCTCGAGTACACCGCGCCACGGGGACGGAATCGCTCTGTGCGGCGGCCGTGAGCAGGAGGTGTCGGTGGAAATAGGCATGACTTATCTGTGTCAGCGAGCGGATAAGACATGGCGTGAGTTGGAAATCTGGCTCATGATCACTCAATGCTGTTTAAATATATACTGTATTGTACTAAAGCAAACGTGTTTTAAAGCGGTTACACCCCCATGTGCTTTGTTTTGTTTCTGTTAGTAGTTAATGAGTTCATTCTGATTGACTTTTCTCATTTAATGTTTGAGTCTTTAAGTGCAGATTATAATAAAAACATGTTGTACCTGGTTTTTTTTTACTTTTAGATTCAGCAGAGGTGATCCAGTCCAGACTGAACGAGCAGGAGGGCAGAGAGGAGTTCTATGTGCACTATGTTGGATGTAAGTGATGCTCTGTGTGTGTAGTTTCATCTGCTCACTTCTTGTGTACAAGAGTCTCCTTACATTTACATTTTTGGCATTTACAGTATACAGTCTGAGCAATTGCTCAGGGGCCCAACAGCAGCACCCTGGCAGCTGTGAGCCTTAAACCAGCGACCTTCTGATTACTAGTCCAGTATCTTAACCACTAGGCTACAGCTGCTGCTCCTTAATTTGGTGTTTTGATAGTGTTGGAGAGTATAGCACTGCCATCCACTATGGCAGTCGGAAGGTGCTTAATTGGGTTGAGATCTGGTGACTGCAGGTACCATGGTATATGATTTACTTGATGTTAATACTTAATTTATTTAATAACCTCTTGTAACCTTTGGGTTTGTGTCCCATTCAGGAAAAGCCCATTCTAATCATTTTACTCTGACCGTATTTATATTTATATTTATTATGACTGCACTATCGTTTTTTAGAGCGTGCAATTTATTCTGTGCAATATCTTAAGCCACCCAAGGCATGTGCAATACCCCACTACTATAGTTTAGTCTTTATTCTTTATATTTAAGATTTGTATACATACGTGTGTGTGTTGTGTATTCGTATATAATTTTTTGCTTCTATTTCTACTTATTGTGTGTGTTTTGTATATGTAATTGCTACTCAATTTTGTTGTACACTGTGCAATGACAATAAAGGCATCTTATCTTACCTAATCATGATAGAAATGTTCCGTTATACTGTATTAATCAGGTGATCGGTCAAAAATAACCAACCCAGTATTGAATTGTACAATCCATTTCTTTAAGAGGAAGAGTGGACCTACTGTGGAACTACTGTCATGGCATACACCATGAGGCACTGTACTGTCTTCATGTTGGTTTCCTGTCTCCTTCTGAAAATTTGCAATAGGGCATTTGGCTTGTGTAAATTTTCCCAGGTGTAAGTAAGCGAGTAATTGTGCAAGTCTGTGATGGATTGGCACCCTGGCCTGGCATGTATTACCCCTTATTAAGGTGGTCTGTTAACACTTAACAATGACTACACTGTGCTGAAACGCATTGAGGGCACCTTAACGTTAATGGTACAGATGTATGATAAGATAAGATTCCTGTATTGATCCTCATGGAGGAAATTAGAGTGTTACAGCAGCTCCAGTACAGTGTAAGTACAGTAAATAGAGTAGAATAAAATAAAAATAGGAAAATATAACACAAATATTAGCTATGAGATGCAATGACTATTATACAACAGTATGGTAATTACAACTATATAATAAAACATTATATGTAGTATATGTAAATATATACATATGTGTGTATAATAAAAATGTGTGAATATGTGTTTCCGGCCACCTCTGGAGTTTAACTGAGCTAAAACAGACCTGTTTAGCCCAAAATCTGTGTCTTCTGTCTAAGTGAGGGAGAGAGTGAAGAGCTCAAATACAGGTTCTGCACTGTCACCACAAATATTGAAGAAAAGAATAGAGCCTGACTGAGTTGGAGCAGCGCTTAACTGCATTTTTACTCATTTATAAATATTTTCTTTAGATACAGTCAGTCCATAAGTATATAGACACCTGATCCTGAGCTTGTTGGATATTTATTTATTTATTTTTATTCCTGTTGAACAGTTAACAGACGGCTGGATGAGTGGGTTGGAAAAGGTCGTCTAGCGTTGACCAAAACTGTGAAGGATGCAGTAAGAAAAAGTGTGGAGGAGGGAGGGGGAGAGCTTGGGGACCAGCCAGAGAGGAAGATCACTCGAAACCAGAAGCGCAAACACGATGAAATCAACCATGTTCAGAAGGTACCAGAAGGACAAGATCTTTAACATTTTCATTATCTGTGTATTTTTGTTACTGTTAATAAAATCTGTCCTATTATTTATATAATTGTTTATTTGTCTAAGTTTTTATAGCACATTGTTATCTGCCGTCAGCAGACTGTCACAGAATGCTTCCTTTTTTAGACCTATGCAGAGATGGACCCGACTACAGCAGCTCTGGAGAAAGAGCACGAAGCGGTAAGACAGAACCTCCACATACCCTGCAGAACTGCCCCAAACATTACCTCGTCTAAACCACTGAAATGCAAGTCCTGTCCTAGGTCTGCCTTTAAACCAAGGGTTCATCGTGAGCTTCTGTGATTTAAATCGTTGTTTGTTCTTCCTCCAGATCACCAAAGTAAAATACGTGGACAAGATCCAGATTGGCAATTTCGAGATCGATGCCTGGTACTTCTCGCCATTCCCTGACGATTACGGAAAACAGCCCAAGCTCTGGATCTGTGAATACTGTCTAAAATACATGAAGTATGAGAAGACCTTCAGATACCACCTGGTCAGTTCACAGTTCGTTTTCAGCTTAACGATGCAGCTCGGTTCATTATAGTTCTACATCTGTCTCTGAGAACAGAACTCCAGAATCATTTGGTGGAGGTTTGCATAGTTTGCAAGATGGTAGGGAGTTTTAAGCCTGCATTATTGAGCACTGTAATATTTTATATTCAATAACTCTCTGAATATTTAGAGAGTGGGATTTTTTGTGAGTTGTTTATTATACTCTATACATATTATACATGAAATAATGCTATTATACATTATATGCATACATATACATCCATAAATTAATTTTAGTTTTACCTTCTTGTTCTGCAGACGCAGTGTCAGTGGCGGCAGCCTCCAGGAAAAGAGATTTATCGCAGAGGCAATATCTCAGTTTACGAGGTGGATGGGCGAGACCATAAGGTGAGCTTAGACGTCCCAGGAAACCCAAATCCATCATGTCAAAAGTGTACATACGTTTGTTAGGGACATTTCAGTCTTGAAATTTTAATCATGTTTGTCATTTTTTTGTCTACTGGGGTAGTTTGACTGCACCCATTAGAACGTGCATGAAACGGTGGTCGCAGAGGCTACTGTTGCTAGGTGCATGATGATCATAATGAACTATATACTCCATCCAGTCATAGCAATAAAACCATTTTCCTAATATGCTATTGAAACAGCTCGGGCCTGCAGAGTCATGAACTCCACAAGACATCAGAAAGACCCGTGTGGTTTCTGGCTTAAGGAAGTTACCTACTTTTTCCATTGTTCTGATGTCTAGTTCCCATGCCTGGATCCCTGTTGTAGCTGCTCCCAACGTTTTTGAGTCTCTTGGTCTGTACCAGATTCCTCTGGCATCGTTGAGTCTTGACTGGCCTAGAACCTGTCAGCTTGTGGGTACTCACCAAGGCTGCTTGTGGAGCACCCGTTTGACCCAGGCATAATGATTTGGCCCTTATAAAAGTCACTCAGGCATTCAACAGTGAGCTTTTAGGACCTAATGTAAGCCCAACATTTAATCTATTCCTCACCATCACGTGCACAATTGTAGTAAAATAGGCATCGTCATGCACATGCAGATCATAACATTGTGTTCTTTCAGAAGTCAGTTTCGAAATTTGCGTATCTGGATTTTTAAGCATGTATCAATAGAAGGTCAATAGCCTTTAGGAAGTATTAGAAAGAAATAAAGATTACTTAAGGTAATATAAATATAATTGCCCTAATCGTGTCTTTCTGTTTGTAGATCTACTGTCAGAACCTTTGCCTGCTGGCCAAACTCTTTCTGGATCACAAGACTCTTTATTTTGACGTGGAACCGTTTATCTTTTACATACTTACTGAGGTCAACAGACAGGGGGCGCACATTGTAGGCTACTTCTCCAAGGTGAGCGACGTCTGTCACATTTATATTCTTTATCTCTACGACTCGGCCGCTGTGTAATGCTTCTGTCTTTAATTAAATGTTTCCGGGGTTTGTTTTAACAGGAGAAGGAATCTCCCGATGGTAATAACGTTGCTTGCATCCTCACGCTTCCTCCATACCAGCGCAGAGGATATGGAAAATTTCTCATCGCATTTAGTGAGTTTGAGCTCGGACATCTTAATTTTCATCGTCATGTGAGGAACACTCAGATGTTTGTACAAATATACAGGGGTTGGACAAAATAACTGAAACACCTGTCATTTTAGTGTGGGAGGTTTCATTGCTAAATTGGACCAGTCTGGTGGCCAATCTTCATTAATTGCACATTGCACCAGTAAGAGCAGAGTGTGAAGGTTCAATTAGCAGGGTAAGAGCACAGTTTTGCTCAAAATATTGCAATGCACACAACATTATGGGTGACATACCAGAGTTCAAAAGAGGACAAATTGTTGGTGCACGTCTTGCTGGCGCATCTGTGAGCAAGACAGCAAGTCTTTGTGATGTATCAAGAGCCACGGTATCCAGGGTAATGTCAGCATACCACCAAGAAGGACAAACCACATCCGACAGGATTAACTGTGGACGCAAGAGGAAGCTGTCTGAAAGGGATGTTCGGGTGCTAACCCGGATTGTATCCAAAAAACATAAAACCACGGCTGCCCAAATCACGGCAGAATTAAATGTGCACCTCAACTCTCCTGTTTCCACCAGAACTGTCCGTCGGGAGCTCCACAGGGTCGATATACACGGCCGGGCTGCTATAGCCAAACCTTTGGTCACTCGTGCCAATGCCAAACGTCGGTTTCAATGGTGCAAGGAGCGCAAATCTTGGGCTGTGGACAATGTGAAACATGTATTGTTCTCTGATGAGTCCACCTTTACTGTTTTCCCCACATCCGGGAGAGTTACGGTGTGGAGAAGCCCCAAAGAAGCGTACCACCCAGACTGTTGCATGCCCAGAGTGAAGCATGGGGGTGGATCAGTGATGGTTTGGGCTGCCATATCATGGCATTCCCTTGGCCCAATACTTGTGCTAGATGGGCGCGTCACTGCCAAGGACTACCGAACCATTCTGGAGGACCATGTGCATCCAATGGCGGTGCCGTGTATCAGGATGACAATGCACCAATACACACAGCAAGACTGGTGAAAGATTGGTTTGATGAACATGAAAGTGAAGTTGAACATCTCCCATGGCCTGCACAGTCACCAGATCTAAATATTATTGAGCCACTTTGGGGTGTTTTGGAGAAGCGAGTCAGGAAACGTTTTCCTCCACCAGCATCACGTAGTGACCTGGCCACTATCCTGCAATAAGAATGGCTTAAAATCCCTCTGACCACTGTGCAGGACTTGTATATGTCATTTCCAAGACGAATTGACGCTGTATTGGCCGCAAAAGGAGGTCCTACACCATACTAATAAATTATTGTGGTCTAAAACCAGGTGTTTCAGTTATTTTGTCCAACCCCTGTACATGTATTTATATGTATGTATTCATTTACTCTTAAGGTTACGAGTTGTCGAAGTTGGAAAGCACAGTTGGCTCTCCAGAGAAGCCGTTATCAGATCTGGGCAAGCTGAGTTACAGGAGCTACTGGTCGTGGGTACTTCTGGAGATTTTAAGAGATTTCAGAGGGACGTTATCCATCAAAGATCTCAGGTACTTCCATCCAGTTCTGATGCAAAAGTGGTTCCAGTCCAGAGGAGCCAAATAGGTTCACAGATTGTTAACACACTGGCAACGTACACTTATGGAAGTTCATCCTGAATGAATGAACCTCGAGTGAACAACCAGCATCAGCTATAGTTATTACGCTGGACGTATGCTGAGATTAGCTTCGGGTATTGCCACATCCAGACCCAGCATGTTTATAGTTTGTTTCCACACCCGCGAACGCTCGATGATCATGATTGCAAAAGCATCGAAACGAAAGTGACGGGCAGATTTTCTCTTACGTCCACAGTCAAATGACCAGCATCACACAGAGCGACATCATCAGCACGCTGCAGTCTCTAAACATGGTGAAGTACTGGAAGGGCCAACACGTCATCTGCGTCACACCCAAACTCGTAGAGGAACATCTGAAGAGCGCACAGTACAAGAAACCTCCCATTACAGGTACATCCACCAGTAGGAGATCTTACTGTAACTAGGGCTGTCGCGCTAACCGCAATTTTGAAATATCGCGGTATAGACCAGCCAACCGCAGGGCATGCTGGACAACCGCAACACCGCGATATTCACGTTTTTTCTTTCTTTCTTCTCCTTTTTTTTATTGTTGCAGGTCCATCTTGTTTTATACGCTTACATTCGTGCGTAATAAATGTTAAATAAATTCATAATGAAAATGAGCTAGGAGCGACATTTTCCCGCAACCTGTTCTCATGCGTTGCTGCTGAGTGTCAGGCTTTGTGTTTTAAAATGTAAACAATCGCAACAGGAATTATAGGCAAGTTTATTAATGATTAAATTGAGTTCACACTCAATAAATACTTGTAATTTAGACTATATTTAAACAGCCTTGGTGAACTAAAGCACTTAATGACGGTTAATATGGCATTGCAGCCTGCAAATATTCTCTTGCTGGCTTGCTGGAATGATTTAAATGCATTTTTTCGTTGAATAAAAATGTATTGAAACGAATAATAACTTGAAACGTAGTATATATTGTTATGTTAATTATACCTACTAAATAGATGGTTAATAGTGGCGCGATAACCAGGCTAGACTTTCTCTGATCTCTAAAGTCGCATGCAGGTTCAGTACATCTACAGTGTATTAATGCAACGAGCACACACACCATCAGAGAGGGTTTTAGTGCCGAGGGGAACATCGCTACCCCACTCAGATCCTCTCTAAAACACATCAGGTGAACATGTTGGTTCGTCTAGCGCGCATGATAACGCAGGTTTAAACTCTTACAGACTTTATTCTTTATTCTATTTTTTTACCATATTTTGATTAGATGTGCATTTAAAATATTTAGCCTAAACACTTTTTTTTTGTTTCACAGTGTATATCTAACCTAGGCTAGAAGCTTAATTTAAACCTTTATTTAATAGAGAAAAGACGCGCATCCCTGCTCTGTTCTGTATTTAACAATAGCCTAAACACGCATTTCATTGGTCTTAAAGCCGTCTCATCTTTGTCATTATAAAGCAATAATATATCGAATCATAGCCTAACAATAAAGCTTGTTTATATAGCTCTAAAATCCAGATCAATTAAGTAATTTTCAAAAACAACAAAAAAATGGCGATATAACCGCATACCGCGATATTGAGACAGTCTGAATACCGCAAGGGGAAATTCTGTCACCGCGACAGCCCTAACTATAACCATATTTATGTGCATGGTTTTGGAATTAAATGTCTTTTGGCAACGTTGAATATCATTATTTTCCCTTTTTTACCTTTAGTTTGCATATGATCCTTTTATAATGACCTGAATGTCTTTCTGCTCTCTTCACAGTGGACACTATGTGTTTAAAATGGGCGCCACCTAAACATAAACAAGCCAAGTTCTCCAAGAAATGAGGAACGTCAACACGCAAACGATCGGACAATGATTAACGCACACCTTATGTTCTGTTTAAAAGAATTTGTTGACATTGTTACACTGTACATTGTTTTTTTTTTTAAATAAAGAAGGCTCGTGTCCTTTCATTTTTTGGTTTCGCATTTCTCTTACAGTTTAATACCCCTCCAGGCCCTATGGTGTGATTTTAATTAGTTTTATGAATCATTGCTGTGTTTAGTGGACACTCTGGCCAAAAACACTCATTTACACCATGGTGTGTGATGTAAACATGCCGTCTTAGCTTTTGTATCAATGCTGGTGTTTTTAGAATTAGGTGGGTGACGCGTTCTTCACACAAAGAAGCGCAATAACTTGGGTGCAAACCATTAACATAGCAATTGTGTGCATTTGTGCTGCTATAAACATGGTCTTCCAATTCTGAACAGTGTAAAAGAGCGTCTGTGTGCCATTTTCTTCACATTTTCCACCTATTTGCACCTTTAGAATTGGTGTTATAAGAAGAAACATCAAAACATGTCATCATGACGGTGACTAGTATGTTATAAACTTGTCATTACTGGCCATAATAGTTCCTGTTGGGTATTATAATAGTAGTCATTTCTAGTTTTTCACTGTATGCAACTTTCAGCATATGCTACCCGGTGGCCAAGAAAAGCCAGAGGCTAGCACATGCTTCCTTCAACGCATCTAAAGCTGCCTCAACTGGGCACTTGTGTCAGTAGAGGGCTGTTGCAGCTACAAAGAGATGACTTCCAATCATCACAAATCTTTCTTTACCCTTTTTAGCATTTCATTACTAGACTATTTAATTAGTTTGAAGTTCTTTCATGCTCTGGATCAGTTAAGTAAAGTATTGGAAGGACAGCCACTGGATGAAGTGCTCTTGGGGGTGGGGGTTCAAAAGGTGAGTGCCAGTTCTACCCACAGAGCTGGTAACACATTCAGTATCTTGTGCAAAACTCAACACAACAAATGCAGTGCTTAATTATTCATCCCACCGTATGGAATTACCTAATGCTCAGGTAGCATGTGTAAGCACCACTGGAAAGTGATATCAGACTAAACCAGACGGAGAGGAGATGGGAATATTGCAAAGGACCTGAAACAAATACCACCTACATCGATCCTCTAGAGAATAACTGCCATGCAGTGAGGGTTTAGTTGTTCAGTTGTTTAACAGCAGGCTGGATAAGGTTTTTCGGTAGCATTGCTGCTACTCAGTTATTGCTTGTTTGGGCTCTTGTTACTCAAACCGGTTTAGATTCAGTTGGCAGCCCTCCCATTTTAAGCATCCTCCAGTGTCCCGAGAACTACCTATGTGGACATTGTTGGGCTATTGTGATCCTTTTGACTCGGTATATCAGGTGCAATCAAACTAGCCTGGGCACAGAGAAGTCTAACCATTAATCAATCAGAATAAGCAGGACACTATACTGCTAAGTTTAATGGAGTATAGTTTAGCCAAACATTTAAAATATATAAAACTGAAATTGTTGAGAGTTTGTAAGGGTTTTACCCCCTCACTGTGTAATATGAGAGCTGGTACCAGATGAGTAGTTTAGCGTTTTGGGGGGGGTGTTCCTGCTATATCAATGCCCCTTTGATGTCTATGCAGACTGAGCTATGGATGTGGTTTCGAACAATGGGCCCATTGGGAGTCCAGTGACGTGGCGGCTTCTCATTAGCCACAACAGTCAGGTAGAGCCAAACAGGTAGGTTTGGAATTTCTGCTATCCAGCGGCCTCTGTTTTTCTTTTCTTACACCTGGTTACCGTTTCGGCTCTGTGGAGGACACAGTTCAGCTTTAAATCTGCATCACAGCGCGTTTACAGAGTTATAATGAGTTATAAACGAGGAGCAGCTCAAACATCACAGATCTGACGGATTTCAATGTGTGAACGTGCGCGTGCGAACAGTTTAAATTCAAATTCAAACTGTTCGAATTTTAAACGGAATTAACGGAAATAACGGTCGCTCGGTTTCTCCAGGTAAGAAGCAGAATTCATTATTCATTATTCCAAATTAATAAAGTTGTTTATATAAATTAGTTCATATATTTAGGTCTGAGCGTTTGTTATAACAGTATTATAATGACTTTATTCACAGAATGTTGAGTTCTGGGATGCAGGTGCTTATTGCAGTGTTTACCTCAGGTGAGTTCATAAAAAATAATATAAATGTCAGCAGGTCTGTTGTGTACTGTCATTAAATCTTAGTTTATAAAACGGATAGTTCCGGTCCTAAAATCTGATTGGCTGAGCCGCGTTCGAAGCCGTTGTAAAATCCCCGATAAACGCACACCTATGACCACCTCACATCATTCCATATTAATACGCCACTGAATAGAAAAAATTAATGTTATTTTCGCCCACATGTTGCCTAGCAACACTGTTAATCGAACTATTTTGCGTCGCGGAAGAATGCTTTATTGTAAGTTTATACACAATAAATACATTTATGAATTAAACATTGTTGTATTTATTATATTTTATGTTGACCGCCGTTTTATAAAAGCAATAAGCCACTCGAGACCGTGCATTACTGTTATGATTTTAGCACGGGGAAAGAAGTTCCAGTTCAAAAACGTCATCCCCGTGCTAAAATCACAGTAATGCACGGCCTCTCGTGGCTTATTGCTTTAATACATGGGCGGATCTACCGGGGTGGCATAGGGTGGCAAATGCCACCCTAAAAGAAAGCCTTGCCACCCCTGCTGCCACCCCAGTTGGCAGCAACAAATTAAAAGAAAAGTTATGGCCAATTTGCAACGCTGCCACTCTGACAGTCAAAAACTGTTTGCTTTCCCTCTCATACATCTGCCACTCATCACCTGTGTCTTACCTTAATGCCTTTCCTTTGATAATGCCCCACCTACAGTAGTGCTACCATACTTTTATCTCCTATTATTGAGATTACATTGTATGGTCACTAATTCCTAATATGAACTGTTTCACATGAAACCTTAAATGCAAGACATTGATTGCATGAGATTAAGTTTGTCTGTATGAGTTTGTAAATGGCAGCCCGTGCCCTTTTGTAGTGTGTACATACTATTTCTCATCAAACTGTGATAACTGTGATTAAATTCAGTATAAATACGTCTGCCATATGTTGCCACCCCTCAAAAATTCCTGCCCCACTCTTGCCACCCCATAAATATTTTTCTAGCTCCGCCCCTGCTTTAATACATACATAAATCTCAGTCAGAACTGGAGTTTTCTACTTTAATATTTTGTCCTGTCTTTAATAACGTTATACCGTCCAAATCTGATGAAAATCTTAACCGCTTAAATTATAAATCTAAATCTGAGATTTCCACTTAAATAAAAGTTTGAACAACACTTTTTGTGCTTTGCCCTTTGTCATGTCTCCACCAGTGTTAATGTATCATCTTAATTTGCATTTTTCTATATTGAGGTAATTGAACTCTCTGGAATAAGGTCTTAGTATCATATACATTTAAATTGTCTTTTTTGCTTTATATTTATTTCATTTTCAGAGCTTTGCCCCCCTAGTCATAGCCGATCATGTCTAGCCAGTAACAACACCGAGATTCAAAGCAGTAGTGGGCAGGAGTAATAGACCTCTATGCCACCTGAGTGCTGTTTCAGATTAAAATTAGTGTGTAAAATTAGTGTGAAACTAAATACTGAGAAGCTACATCATTGTTAGTTATTGCCTGTGCTAAAGGTTCCAAATCATTAACAAAACATGACCTTACACAAAGCAAAATTGAGTTAAAACAACAAATCACAGATTTTTGTTTTTATTGCATTTTCAAAATGTCCCAACTTTTCTGGAATTGGGTTTGTATTTTCTTTTTTTAATAATGAACAATATAAGGAAACTATTTTATTGTCAAAACCACAGCACATTAGATTAGTATTACATCACATGTATCTCCTTAGCAATGCAAAGGCACAACAGTTTGGTTCATTCTCTCAATCTTGCAGGTTTATGGCTCATACCAGCATGTGCGTCTCAAGGTAATTGTACATCTTTCACCTGCCTCTAAATGTAGATCAGTTTTTCCACCTCTGTCTTACTAATACAGCTCTTAAGACTTCTATGTGTTTACCGATCTTTCATAGCATGTGGAAGACCTTCTCTAGGGGCTCGCATTGTGGGAGGCACCGAGGCACGAGAAGGCGCATGGCCATGGCAGGTAGACATTCAGATGGGAACGAACGGCCATGTTTGTGGAGGATCCATCATCTCCAGATACTGGGTCCTGTCTGCTGCACACTGTTTTCCCAAGTAAACAATCTTCTCTAAGCATCGTCAGGATCAGTGGGGAGAAATGTGGTTTCTGTGACAACTCAAGTATGTCAGATTGTCAGGCCGCTGTTAAAAAGATGAAAATGTTTTAAAATAGGTCATATTTAACAAAAAGAAATGTGCAGTATTAATGGCACAACTGTAACGGTCTGTAAAAAAGCAAGCATTTACGTTGAGCTTGTGTCCTGGAGACCTGGGTTCAATCCTTGCCTCTGGGTACATTACATGGAGTATGTGTGGGTTTTTCCAGCTACACCGGTTTCCTCCCATAATGGGTGGTTAAGATATGCTTACTTGACCTTCTGTGTGAGTTAGTAAATGAATAAATGTGTAATGATCTGTGATGAAGTGGTTTCTGGGAAAGGCTTTAGGCCAGCCCTCACAGCAACAGGGGAGGAAAGTCTAATGAGAAGCAAGGTGACATGGCAACTGTTAACATGTAGGTTAAGCACATTGACTCTTGCTTCCTTCCTATTGTACTGTACTTCGTTTAAACCATGCCACGTCTAAAAAATGTCAATACTGGCTCATGCCATGCTCTTCTTTTCCCCTGAAGCCCCTCAGATGTCTCCCCATATCGTCTCTACATGGGTCGTTATCAGCTTAACGGCAATAACCAGTTTGAGACGTCGAGCCGTGTGAGCAGGGTCGTGGTCCCTGATGGATACTCATCCCCGCAGGACGGCAAAGACATCGCTCTTGTTCAGCTGAGCTCTCCTCTCACCTGGTCAGACAGAATCCAACCCGTCTGTCTGGCTGATGCCCAGCTCCAGTTTTACGGTGGAACCATGTGCTACGTCACAGGCTGGGGAAACACTCAAGAGGGAGGTGAGTACTTCAAAATCAACCCTTAGCAAAGCACGTCACTGAGCAAACTACTCTTAAAGGCCTGTGCCACTCTTCACTGCGCCACCCGAGCGCCAATATCGCAACGTAAATACATTGAACTAACAGTAGTATTGAACAGTGCGAGTCATTTAATAGATTCCCTATCATGTGAATGTCTTTCAAACATCACACTACTTCTCTTCCATCCAAACAGTCTCACTCTCAGGTATTGGGACTCTACGGGAGGTGCAGGTACCCTTTATTGACCGAGATTCCTGCAACACTATGTACCGCATCCAGTCGTCTAGCTTTGAGACAGTAGATATTTTATCAGACATGATCTGTGCTGGATACAAAGAAGGTGGCAAGGACTCATGCCAGGTAAGGGCTTTTTTATTTAGTCCCTGAGGATGATTTTGGGTTGTGTGTAGATACTGAATGATTGGATGGTAAAATAACATGGAGTCAGGAGACCATGCCACAAAGTTAAATATAAATTTAAATATATTATTATTATTATAATTTGTATTAATAATGTATTATTATAACACGAGAGGTCGTGTGTTATCGCCAATAACATCACGGCTGTGATTTGGTCGCAGGCACGAACCGAAGGCGAGTAAAAACTTTTATACAACAGTTTTTACAAAATAAAGAAAGAAAGTAAATCAAAGAAGCCCTGAATTTCATATTAAATATGCTTTAATATCCGCCAAAAAGTAGTTCCACAACGAATATAAAGTTTAACACTACAAAGCAGACATCCCAAGTTGCAAAAACTCATTTCAGGGAGGTAAGAACAAGAAGAAGAAGAAGGCAAGAACCTCCGAAGGGAAAAAAAAGAAATAAAAAAACCTCTCGCACACACCAAAGGATTATGGATGAAAACAGAACTACTAGGAGCTGCTAACTGGGCTTAACTAACTGTTCGCGTTACAAACACATTAATGTTCCCTACATAGTGCACTAGATTGTGTATCAGATCATGGATATATGTTCCCTACATAGTGCACTAGATAGTGAATTAGACAATTGGTTATGTTCCCTACACAGTGCGCTAGATTGTGTATCAGATAACGGATTTAAAACGCGACCGGTGTCGCCTGCGTGCGCGTTTGTGTGCATGAAGCTCGTCGTTAATGGCAACGCGTCAGCGGAGTAATACCATCGTGGTGTGAAAAGGCCGTGCTGTTATCACCAATATCAGCACGTTTAGAACGCTTCTCAACCAATCAGATTGTAAGGTCAGAACTAACTGTTGTATAAATATATATATATACAGTATACGTATATAGTTGTTGGGTAAGTGGGGGGGGTGTCTGAATGGGTGGTTGGGTCACACTTAGAGCTTTATTTAGAGCCAAATGTCATAAATCAACTACATTTACACTGAGCTGTGCATAATCACACTCAGCTGTGTTTTCGTTCCTCAGGGGGACTCTGGAGGACCTCTCGTTTGTCCTGGTGGTAACGGGACATGGATCCAGGCAGGCATCGTAAGTTTTGGACTGGGGTGCGCCCAGCGAAACAGACCTGGCGTGTACTCCAAAGTGTCAAGTTACGCCTGGCTGATCCGCTCAACAGTGCCAGACGCCCAGCTGTTGGGTCGAGCCTGTAACTCTTCACCTCGAAGCCTTCTGGTCCTCAGTCTCGGTCTGATGTTAATAATCTTGAGCTGGTAGTACACATGCAGGTGGACTAACACTGCCGATACTGTCCTGCAGTATGGACGTGATGAACTACACCCCTGCTAACCTCTGAGCCATGTTGGGAGTAAAATAAGGACTGTTCTGTATATTTACTCATACTGTGATTATAATGCAGTGGATCATGGATGATGATGATGATGATGATTCCTGCTAAATGATAAAGCAAATCAATAATGAAGTCTTTTATATTTTATGGTGAAATAGCAAATCTAGTGTGTTATTAAATGATTAATGTACCACAAGCAAATGTGACTCGCTGCCAAGCCTGATGAATGTCAAACTGTTTCCTACCTAATGAGGAAATCACTGAACATCTTAATGTAAACTTTTATAACTTATAAAAGCCCTGGATTGTCCTAAATGGATAGCATGGCACCAGTGTACTGTAAATGTATATGAAACATTTTTATTTTTAAGGTTATACAAGTCTGTACAATGGTGTCATACTCGATCATAAATGATGAATCACTGTGTTAAAATAAGAGCTACTGTGTATGTGATCACATGAAGTGAAATCTGTTTGTCCAATATGACTTGAATGTAGATCAGACCACATTTTATAAGGAATTAATGCACAAAAAAAATGTTCACAAACTTTTTCATTTTATAATTGGACAATAAAGGTTGTACATGTTTATTGTGAATTATTATTAAGTCGATTGTGTTGCCCCGCCTCCAATGCATGGTCCCTGCTTTATGTTGGTTAGGGACTGGCCTGGATGGTTATGCCCTGGACTGGACGGGGCACCAATCCAAAACCCACGTCAATTAATTAAAATGAGTAAAATATTATAATTATTACGTGAATTACAACACTGCCATTTTCATTTTAAATAGCAAAAGGGGCGGCACGGTGGCTAAGTGGGTAGCACTGTCGCCTCACAGCAAGAAGGTCCTGGGTTCCATCCCCAGGCGGAGCGGTCCGGGTCCTTCCTGTGTAGAGTTTGCATGTTCTCCCCGTGTCTGTGTGGGTTTCCTCCGGGTGCTCCGGTTTCCTCCCACAGTCCAAAGACGTGCAAGTGAGGCGAATTGGAGACACTAAATTGTTCATGATTGTGTTCGATATAACCTTGTGAACTTATGAACCTTGTCATGAATGTAACCAAAGTGTAAAACATGACGTTAAAATCCTAATAAACAAACAAACCCCTTCTCCAATGCATGGTACCTGCTTTATGTTGGTTAGGGTCGCGTTGGGTCAGGTTCCACCGGGAAACACTGGTCACAGGCAGGAATGCCCTGATTCACGTCAATTAATTAAAATGAGTAAAATATAATAATTATTATGTGAATTACAACACTGCCATTTTCATTTTAAATAGCAAAAGAACACACACACACACACACACACACACACACGACCCAACTAAAATGTTGGCATATTGACCAGGACGAAGTAGATTAGAATCTAAGTTTTATTTGCTTCCAAATTTTGATTTTTGAGTCGACTCTTTTATGATTCAATGCAGATTTACAGAATGAGGTGTGCATTAATCCAGTGGCTACCTAAATGTATTTGTTAAATACAAACTTTAATAACAGCTTCAACCCGATCATTGTTGCGGTGGGTCCGCAGCCAAACCTTATAAAGATTGAGCCTACATCTACAATATGGCTAGTAGTATTGTTTTATAATAAAACCTCATTCTAATCATTTATTTGTAATAACATACAGTTTATACCTAAAATTACCTATCTGGCAACTACTGAGGGTCACAGCATGAGAATCATAACAAAGTCCGTCCGAAAAGTCTTTGGAATCGACTCTGGAGTTTCGACTCTTTTGGGGAACCGACTCCTAGGTCTGGCTGTCAGTCGGTGACTCGATGATGCTTCACTGTAGTGATGGGAATTTCGGCTCCTTTTAGAGAGCCGGTTCTTTTGGCTCGGCTCACTAAAAAGAGCCGGCTCTTTCGACTCCCAAGTGGCCCAATTTATTACCAAATTACATGTAAAATGAATTACTAATGTAAAAAAACATTGTATCAAATGTTTATTATTTAAATTGCTTTATCTATATACTCAACATGGAACAGAGTGCTCCAACAATAAATTATAAAATACAAAAACAAAGACCCATCTCAATTAGACAAAAAGATCTGATTGTGTATATTATTTATACGTTTGCATCTAAAGTGGGATTCCCAGGTGAAGAGCCCGGGTCCTTTCTGTGTGGAGTCTGCATGTCTTTCCCGTGTCCGCGTGGGTTTCCTCCGGGTGCTCCGGTTTCCTCCCACAGTCCAAAGACATGCAAGTGAGGTGAATGTTCCTGTCATGAATGTAACCAAAGTGTAAAACGTGATGTTAAAATCCTAATAAACAAAACAAAATAAACAAGCATCTAGAGTGAAACAACACAACATCAACGAAGCATCACTCACACTCAACAAAATATAAATGAAAATGTGCAAAACAAAAAGAAAACGCAGCATCCAGGTGACAGTATTTGTAAGTATTTAGTGAAGATTGGCATTCAGAAAAACCAAGGAGCTCATCGTTGATGGCTTGATCCTGTTTCTCCTTTCTGTTATGATCTGCCCTGTTAAAATAGATTCTCTCTGAGGGGACAGGTACACAGTCTATGTGCCATCACATGTATAAGATGTGGGTAGACTGAACACTTGGTCTCCCAGTGAACACTTGGTTCAGTGGATCTGCACTTCTCTGTAAAAGGGGCTTCACGTGTCCAAACTTTACTGTCTCCTCTCACTCATGTTCCTCACCTTTCCAGCGTGTAATGTCTGGCTGTGTAAAGCGCTGAGTGTGTGTGTGTGTGTGTGTGTGTGTGTGTGTGTGTGTGTGTGTGTGTAACCCCTCCCCAGAGCCGTAGATAGAGAGAGTTGCGATTGATGTTTATAATGACTTGTTAATAGGTCGTTCTTGTTAACACACAGTACATTATATTAGCATACATTACATAATGCCATATCATTAAGTAGTAGAGACAATATACAGTATAGACATTAAAGTTTTTTATGTTTTGTTTTTTGCATAAACTAATCTCCCTTCACTTTCCTGAGGATTCATAATAATAATAATCATTTTGGCTAAACACTAAGTCATGTGGCTGGATTCATAAGGTTTACCTGCACTGAATGAACAGATTGATAAACACATTACCGTACCAAAAACATTATAGTGCAGGTACATGAAAAAGCTTCATTCATCTCTTATTTCATGAGTGATTAATAATTGATTCCTACATGTAATACATGAATGAATTCATTATGAATATGCACTAGTTCATTTTGTCTAATGTAAGTGGTGGACAAGGTGCACAAACCATGTAGTTGAGTTAAAGTAGAGATATCCAAGGTAACATATTACTCCAGTAAAAGTAGTAATAATAGTAAAAATACTCTTTACCTCCACTAAAGTACTAAACTAAATTTACCTTCAAATGTACTTAAGTATGAAAGTAAAAGTATAATGATTTATTGTGGTTCTAATGTTTTATGATCATTTCTGTAACAAGACTCTTGATTAATCACCTCATTTTAGGTGAAAAGACTCGTGTGTCATTAATTAAGCTTAACTGACTGAGCTAAATTGGGTTATACCTATTAATTAAGATAAACATGTAACATTTAGTGCTGAGCAAATGCTAAACAATAACAGTATTAAGTATATTAATGACATTAAATTCATAATTGTTTTTAAACAAAGCAACATACAGCTAAAAATGTTTGATAAGTAGTGGAAATGAACGGGGCTCTATGGGTTGTTTGGAACTATACAGAGCTCCACAACCCGGAAGCTGCGCAGAAAAAATGTCCCGCCCCCTTTCCAACGGTTCCCTATGGGAGTGTCGCCACTCTGTTCTCTCTACCGCTCTGCCCCTTACGGTGGCCGAGAAGTGCAAAACAAATGTACATTTCAGAAAACAAAATTACAAAAAAACAAAAACAACATTTACAACAAAAGCAAAAACAAATTTACAAACACTGGGTACCCAAGCACTTGTAAATTTGTTTTTGCTCTCGTTGTAAATTTGTTTTTGTTTTTTTGTAATTCTGTTTTCTGAAATGTAAATTTGTTTTGCACTTCTCGGCCACCGTAGCCCCTCCTGCTCAGTGTAATTACACAAACGCCACTACGTCTCTTGACCAATCACGTGCGGTTTTGACAGAAAAAAAAAAAACGAATCGGCTCCCGGTCAGGAGCCGGATCCCGTCGTTCACTTTAAAGAGTCGGCTCTTAGACACTTTCATTCTACACTGAGGCGGAACTTCGACTTTAATTCTACATATATTTAAATAATTTCGTTATAAACTTTATACAGCGTTTAATACAGGTGGAAACTAAGTCATGTCGGCTGGTAAGAATCTGATTTTTGCTGATATAAGTTCCTAATCCGCTAGTTATGGCGACGACGCTGCTAAGATGTGGCGTATTTTCATCTTATGTGGTTAAAATAATAAAATAATAAAACATAAAGTCGTTAAATGTTTGCTTTAATGCTTGTGTGCTAATATGTAAATACGACACAGTGCAGAATATGTCGGTCAGCGCCATTTTGTGCCCTGTATTAAAACTCAACAGTAAATCTGACCTACTTTCAATAACATCATCTGAATAGCTGTATATAAATATAGAATTCACTGCTTTACGCTTTATTATTATTAAATATAACATTTAGTGTGTGAGCATTAAGTAAAATGTGCAAATGTGTCGATTTAAACCTGTTTTTTGTTTTTTTCAGATTATTCCCAGAGTCCTAGTGATGAAGGGTGAGCTGCTGATCAGCTGATTCTTTATTTAGACTTTTATTTAGACTTTTCTGAAGCAGTAAAGTATCAAATCCATCCTTAGTTTATTCAAGAAATACAAGTATTTAAAAATATTTGGAAGCATTTTATTAATCTGGCTTGCAACCTACTCATTATTATAAGAACTATTACAAATAACAGTAAATACATACATTTATGGATGTAATATGATTAACTTTAAGAGAAGCGTTTGCATTGTACAGGAGCTCTAACATTATGAATTTGTTTCTGTGCAGCTATGATGAATATGGAGGTCAGTCCAACCAGGCTCAGCAGGGTTATGGAGGAGGATTCAGCCAGAGTTCAGAAAACAAAACTGGGTCTTACAGCCAGGCAGGATATGGCTCCAGCTATGGCCAGTCTCCACCAGGTACAGCACACGTTTACATCGGACACATTACTGGGTTTTAGGTGAAGATGATTTCTAAGTTCTACTGTGTCTGAGGGAGGGAAAGGTTGAACGGTTGATTAACAGATAGCTGTCTCGGACAGGTGAAAAGAAACTGTCCGTGCACTAGTGTTGGGGTTAGTCTGCGGCCTTCCTCGATCAGGGTGGGGTTCTAAACTGGCAGAGAAACTTTTAATGGAGGAATTTAATATGATGAGATTGGGAGGAAAACAAAACAAGCTCATCAGCCACCATTGTTTTATTATGTGCAGGTATTTTTGGATCCTCGCAAGGCTACAACGCACCCACCTCTGGTGGCTATACCAGCAGCCAGCCACCTGGTGGAGGCTATAACCAGCAGTCTTCCTATTCTTCTAGGTCAGTGTGAGATACAACTATTGCTTTGTATATATTTATACTTTACAATGTGAATTGCATGCATTTGTCCCTTCCAGCTATGGCAGCAGCTATCAGGTCTCAGACTATGGGCAGCAGCAGGGCAGAGGTGGATTTGGAGGACAGAGTGGTGGTTATGGTGATAGTGAAGACCAGGGTGGTGGATACGGAGGGAGCACAGCATCCCAGCATCCTCAGCGTTGTCCTTCTCCTCCATCCAGTCAGTATGGACAGGGTTCAGGTACGTGTAGGAGAACTTAATGTCCACAGTTTTCTTATTGATATTTTCTCTATACATGTCACTTGTGTTGTTTTAGGGTACAGTCAGGACTCTCCACCCATAAGGGAGAGCAGAGGAAGTGTCCAGGAAGACCGATATGGGCAGGATGGCCACGGTGGGCGCGGCCCTCGTGATGGAGGTCGTGGTTATGGAGACCGACAAGCTGGCGGGTTTGACCGAGGGGGTCTTGGAGGACCACGTGGCAGAGGGGGAATTGGGTGAGCACTTGCTATTACAATGATTGCAGAAACAGGTTTCTTTGTTTACAGTTTACATATTGTTACGATACGTGTAGTGTGAAAATGATGTGATGAAAAGATTCAGGTTTTGTTTTGTTCGTGTTAAAAAGATGAAAGAAAACTGCACGTGTACGTTAATATACGGGCCGACCGATGTCGGAAAGTGCTTCTGTAAACAGTGATGTATAATAATTAGAATTAAAAGGTAAGTGTGGTTTCAAAAGTAATCAAAGTCTGGTTGTGCTAATGCGGTCGGTATAAGTTAAGATACCTGACGGAAAGTCTGAAATGTTTCTTTGAAACTTCATGAGTGGAGAAACACTGAATATGTTAGCAGGTATGATCAGAAGCTATTTACTGTATATGGTGATATGGTTATACTAAAATAAATCAAATATATACGTAATTATTTAATTATCACTTTTGCTATTTTGAAACATTAATGTGTAAATTTGCAGAGCTAATTTACATGAGCTTTAATTATATTGGGTAAAATAGTTTACATAATACAGAGAAATAATAGGTTTGTTCAGAGACAGTACAGGAATCTGAGTTCAGACTCATTGTCGTGTGTTGAAGGACTTCCCCTGGTCAAATCCCCAAAATGTGGCCTGGACAAAGACAAACTATAATGTCATATAATGTGTTTTTATTTTCCAATATGTTAATCTAAACAAATAAGTACAAACTGTGCACTACAACTAACAAAACAAAAGTTGTTTGTATGTTTTTGAGCTAGAAAATCACCAAACCATTGAATTTTAAGCAGCTTTGTTTAGACTTTTGTATAACACTATAATTGACCTCTCCAAATCACTCCTGTGCTCCATTATTTCCGTCAGGGCAACTGTTTTAACATGAAATGTTTTAACTAAATCTCTAAATCTCCTTCTAGGCTCTTGGTTCTTCAAGGTTCTCCTACAAGATTAGAAGGTTTAGAAGGTTCTAAAAAATGGGGTTAAAATACTAATTTGGTACAAACGTAATTTACAAAGTATTGGGTCTGTTGGCCTGTAGAGGTTCTTGGTTGAGCTCTTACTAGTGGTAACTGTTAAATGGTGACACTGGAAACATGGTTGACTGGTGTCAGCCTCGGTTTCCCTGAAAAGAACAGAATCTGAAAAACTAAAGGAGGGTGAATAAAGCGAGTGATTTATTTGTCATCAAGGATATCTGGACCATTAAAACGGTAAAAACAGAAGGATAATTGGGTGAGAAAATGAATGTTGGTCAGTTCATTTAATCACTAGGTGTAGGGTGGTGGCCAGTGTGCTCATAGAACAACAAGCTTTGCTGGCCCTGATAATCTTTTCGCTCCATGTCGTTAAGATTGACATTCCGAATAGAAACACAAAACAGCCTGCGGGCTTTGGGGAGGGGTGAAGAACTTTCTAGAACGTTTTGTTTTTTGAGGAGTGATAGGGTGACCCCTGCCTACATCGACTGTGACATGGGGCAGCAGCCTCATCCACCTTCAATACGTCTTGCTTCTCTTTCCCTCTCCGTCAGAATGGCCGAGCGTGGAGGATTCAGTAAGTTTGGTGGTAAGTGACAAACTCTTAGGAACTTCAGTGGGTTACCCTTCAGGTTCACCTCATTTAGGTTGGATTCATTATGGTCAGCATGGAAAGAACATCTAGATACTTGATTGGTTGGGCTGTTGCTTTGTGGCAGGTAAAAAGACAAATTCCAATGGGTTATTTTAGGGGTACTAAAAGGTATTGAGGCCATTGGTACATTAGGACGTTTTATGAAACCCTTATTGGGTGACGGTATTGACAGGTCATCTTGGAGTATTTGCTTTTTGAAGAACGGTGTACAAGTCACTGTGTAACCACAATCAGTCATAGACGTCTGATCACTAGGTACACTTTCTTTCTGTACATTTAGTTTGTTTCCGCCTGATCCTGTCACACAAGTGTAAAAATTACAGGCTGCACAGGTTGATTACGACCTAAATCAGTGCGCTCATTCTGTCATCACGAGGTAACTGTTCAATAGAATTAGGATTGGGGGATTTTTCTTAAACTTGACGGCAACTTAAGAAATGTACCGGTGATGAACTCCACTTCATGATGTCGGTGGTGAATTATTCTTAGATGAAATTCAAATGGAATAAGAACATATTTAAAATACTCAGCTGGATCACATCTGTCAGTCCATTGTAATCAGAGATGTTGGTCATTTCATCTTAAAGGATCTCTGTCTTTTTCCACAAGTGTTGGAAATCTTGAGCATCTGTGCGCACAGATGTATTTGGTTCAGCCTTCAAGGCTACATTCATGGTACCTTGGTAAATAAATGGTGGTCAAAAGTGGTTAAACCAATTGTAACAACTCTGGAGATGAGGATGGTGCGCATGAGGAATGACGCACAGCTTGGGACATGGTACATTTCCTGTAAAATGATTCTATGGGTAATACAAGAACTTTAAGAGTCAGGAGCGTGTTCTACAAGTTCTACATGTACATTCTGGATGTTAGATGGTTTATAATCTAAATGGTCGGTAAGGCTAAAACTCTTGACTAGTGCTCACCATCTTTTTGGTGGACCATTTGCTTAAAAATGTTTCACAGTACTTTTCACTGAGAGGAGAAAAAGCTTTCTGGCGTACAGGTACTCAAAGGGAGTTGATGTGATAGCAAACGTGGAAACTAGTTCTTGATGGAGGGGTCTTGTCTTCCAAGAAACAAAGGGGCACAAGTCGGATTTTATGAAAATGTTACAATTACTACAAAGTACTATTGGTTGAACAGTTCATTTGTAAAAATGTTCTACAGAAATGTAAATCCTGCATGTTCTGCCATTTACGATTGTGCTACCCTTTGAATGGATTAGAATGTAATACACATCCATGTGTGTGTGTGCATATCTAAGGATTAGATATTAGATTCATTAATGTATTAAAGTGTGTGTGTGTGCGTGTGTGTAATGTTTAGTATTTCCATCTGGGCTCCTGTAATCATGATTTCTGTTTCAATCCAAAGGACCACGTGATCATGGACCTGGTGGGTTCAACAGTAAGTGAAACTTCTCACCAAATAAACAGGCAGCTGCTTAATCAGTACTTGCACATTTGACACCAGGTGAAGGTGTTAAAACTTGTACATTTTGGTCTTTTGGTTCTACAGTGAAGGATCAGGATAATTCTGACAACAACACCATCTTTGTACAAGGCCTGGGTGATGATTACAGCGTGGAGTCTGTTGCGGATTTCTTCAAACAAATCGGGATTATTAAGGTACACAGGACAGCACAGCCTGCATTGTTGAAAAAAAAAAAAAACGTTATTACATTTAAATTGGACCACAAACCGTAAACTGTTGTGTTAAAATATTATGTCCATTCTCTTATTTTTTTTCTCACTTAGATGAATAAAAAGACGGGTTTGCCTATGATTAATCTGTACACGGACAGAGAGACAGGAAAGCTGAAAGGTGAAGCCACCGTGTCCTTCGATGATCCTCCTTCTGCTAAAGCTGCCATCGACTGGTTTGATGGTGGGTTTCTGTTTACTGTTTGTGCATCTTCTGGGTAATTTAGTTTGGTATTAATAATCAGAATCATATTTATTGGCCAAGTATGTGGATACACACAAGGAATTTGGAATGCACAAGAACATTAAACACAAAAATATGCAAACTACTGTATATTACTTCTGTATTAATAAGTGGAGCTATTGTAGGGGTGTTTTTTAGGGCTTATACTATATGGTCACTATATAATTAGTAGTGCACAGTAACAAAAATGTATATGGGGACTGGTGAATGGAAACCTCAGTGGTTTTCTTGTTTTAATATTTAGAAACATTGAATCTGATCTGTGTGACCTGGCAGAATTCCTAGAATTCTTTTACATTTTGCTGTTCACAGGTAAAGATTTTAATGGGAACTCCATTAAGGTGTCCTTTGCCACTCGCCGGGCAGAATTTGGACGTGGCGGAGGGGCCATGAGGGGAGGCAGTGGTCGCGGAGGTGAGCACTTCAGTGTTTTTAATTTGGTGATTAATAGGAGAAAATAAAGGTGAAACAAAACTAGTGTCCCCACCAGTCAAAAACAGATCCATCTGTGAATGTTTATTTTACTCACTTCACTACAGTGAGGAGGGGATGAGTTTAATCAAAAGTAGCTGCCAATAATCAAGCACCAGACACCATACCAGATATTTTAAACAGGTCCAATGGGAAGAGGTGGATTTGGTGGAGGTAGAGGAGGTGGTGGCAGTGGTGGTCGTTTCCCTGATAACGGTGGAGGTCAGCAAAGGGACGGAGACTGGAAATGTTCAAACCCGTAAGTGGTTGTAGAGGAGGAGCACTGTTCACTAAATATGATAGAAACTTACTTTTTGTTGTTAAAAAACTTACTTCTTTGTTGTTCTCTGTGAAGGTCATGTGAGAATATAAACTTTGCATGGCGCAACGAGTGTAACCAGTGCAAAGCACCTAAATCTGAAGGTGGTGGTAGAGGAGGAATGTCATCATTGGGAGGTAAATTGCAATTCAAATGCAATTGTAAGGATTTCCATTTAAAATAGCTAAAATAAAAAATCCTAAAATATTGACCTAATTAATTAAAATACAACCTTGCTTTCACTCTCAGGTGGATTTGGAGGCGAGGGTGAGCGTGGAAGGGGTGGATTTGATCGTAGCGGGTTTCGTGCTCGTGGTGGTGATAGAGGCAGCTTCAGAGGGGGCAGAGGAGGTGACCGGGGAGGATATGGTCCTGGCAAAATGGACTCGCGGTGAGTCGAGTGATGTGCTCAGTAACAACAGTAATATTGGTCAGATAGTAGAATAGTATAATAGTATGCAGAACAAGTCTGATTAGGTATATCATATAAACAACTGATGATTTACATATTGTTTGTTTTTAGGGGTGACCATAGGCAGGACCGCAGAGACCGTCCATATTAACCTGTGAACTTCTGCCCTGGCCAGACTCAACTCGGGACCAGAATTGGCGCCACTTTATTGTTCAACACAGTTGTTATACATTTGACAACTATTTAATATGGATTAGTTTTACCTGGTGAGATAACCTGCTATAACTATTTATTATCCTGTAATAATAGCATTTAATTACATTATAAAATATTCCAGGTAAAACTAATCCAGCTCACATTTCTACACTTTTACTTTCTTTGTTGGATCTTGTGTAAGATACATAGATAATGTCGGGGTTTCTCAACTCCATCTCTGCAGAGTTTCAAGCTCCAGGAACAGAGTTTAGAAACCCTGGACTAGGTTTAATTATGGATGGAAAGCTGATCCCAGATGTGTTATTTATTAGTTAGATTTGTTTATTTTTTTCTGGCTTATGCTTCTTAATGATGTGTATAATTGTATTGTTTTTCTTCTGTTCTGACTAAATTGCATCAAGGATTGATTTTATTTTGACTACTTGGTTTTGTAACTTTGAAAAATTGAATTGGGATGTAGAAATAAATGTTCCTTGAACTATTGTTTTTAATTGTTAATTGTTATGAGTATTTTTGATCATTTTTGCTCGGTGGGGCAGCAGTCTTTTACACTAGCCCACCATCAGCCATGCAGGCATCTACACAAACATGACACCAATGTCTCCGGGCATGGGCGGATCTACCGGGGTGGCATAGGGTGGCAGATGCCTCCCTAAGAGAAAGCCTTGCCACCCCTGCTGCCACCCCAGTTGGCAGCAACGAATTAAAAGAAAAGTTATGGCCAATTTGACATTTACGAGCGCGAATCTCCAATGTCCGAGTGCAGTGAACATATAAAATGTAAAAAAGTAAAAAAATATCACTTAACACAACTTAAAACAAAATCTCCTGAGGTAGAGGGCTGACAAACCACAATACAACAAAATTAACACACCACAACAAATACTGTAAACAGTTTCAAACTTATTCTGTTTTTCAAGTCGAACAATACAAGAAAATAATACAAAGAATAAGGAATTTCTTCCCTTCAGTGCACTTCTGGCTTTAAACAAAATAAAAACAATAAGTGAAAATTAAATAAAGAAAGTATAAAGAAAGAAAGAATACGTTAATTCTTGTTCTTCCCCCCCTGTTGAGAACAAAGGATTAGAGGTTTTTATTTAAGAAGTATCATGTCTCTCTCCGTACTGTGACGTGTCGACTCGAGGAGAGCGCTGAGTGGGCGGGTCAGGCTGAGCCTACCTGCATGGCTGTTTGGCTGGAGCCACGTGACGGTGCAAAAGGGGCGGGGCTGCTCAGCGCTACTCTTACAGACAGAGAAACTTTGATGAATGCGCGTGCGCAGCAGTCAGTGCGTGCGGGAGAGAAAAAAAAAAAGCTTGAGTATCGATCTTTTTACACAAGTATTGCTCAATATCAATACCAGCGTTGGTATCGATATTATCGATATTTGGATCGATCCGCACACCTCTACTCTCTACCGCTCTGCGTGCAAACTCCGAGCGCGAGGGCAAAGTGCAGTTCTGAGAGCGAGCAAGAAATATTTGAGTGCGCGCGTACGATCTAAGCGCGAGAGCAGCGTTTCGAGCGCGCGCATGCAATTTCGTGCGCGAGCACAACTTATTCGTGAACGAGCAGGGTGAATTTGTGCGAGAGCAGAGAAAATCCTGCTCGCGCACAAATAAAATGTGCTCTCGACTTTTGGCACTGATCTGACGCCATAAGAGTATCCCACACTAACTCATCCATGTACCAAAATTCAGGGTCGCAGTGGGTCCGGTTCACCTGGAGACAGGGGCGGATCTAGAAAAATATTTATGGGGTGGCAAGAGGGGGGCAGACATTTTTGAGGGGTGGCAACATATGGCAGACGTATTTATACTGAATTTAATCACAGTTATCACAGTTTGACGAGAAATAGTATGTACACACTACAAAAGGGCACGGGCTGCCATTTACTCATACAGACAAACT
The DNA here is from genome assembly GCF_030014385.1 of Trichomycterus rosablanca. Lineage (NCBI taxonomy): Eukaryota > Metazoa > Chordata > Actinopteri > Siluriformes > Trichomycteridae > Trichomycterus > Trichomycterus rosablanca. The sequence continues at coordinate 2,042,013 of NC_086009.1, read as the reverse complement.
TAATCTCATGCAATCAATGTCTTGCATTTGAGGTTTCATGAAACAGTTCATATTAGGAATAAGTGACCATACAATGTGATCTCACTTAATAGGAGATAGCAGTATGGTAACACTACTGTAGGTGGGGAATTATCAAAGGAAAGGCATTAAGGCAAGACACAGGTGATGAGTGGAAGATGTGTGAGAGGGAAAGCAAACAGTTTTTAACTGTGTCAGAGTGGCAGCATTGCAGGCAGCATTTGTACAAGAAGAAACTATCCAAAGAAAAACTTACCCATGAAGATCTATAAACTGAGCTGTACTAAGGTGAGCATAAATACCCAGGAAAAAATGTACTGTGAAATTTCATAGTAAAACTGTGAAATATTTTACAGTTCTACTTTGAAATTTTGATGGTAATTTGGCCACTTCATGGTTCTACTGTGAAATTTTATAGTAATCTAGTTGACAGTTCCACTATCAACTTTCACAGTAAAACACTGAATTATTTCACAGTTTTACTATAAACAATTTCAAAGTAAAACTGTAAACCTGATTAATTATTTTACTATGATGTTTAACAGTTCCACTGTAAATTTGGTAAACAGTTTTACCCTGGACTTCACAGTTTACTTTGTAATTACTGTACTTTGACATTAATTATACAATACAATACAATGTATAGATCTCACAACTGCATTTATTAAGCAACGGTATAATTTCAAACACAGGCACAAAAACAACTGGTAAGGATTCCTTCTAAATGGTAAACTGATAACACATGTACCAACTTGGCATTCTATAATGTAATGTTAAATGCATTAAAATAATAGTAATATAAAAAATAATAGTAATAGATTGTATTTGTTATATAATCACATAATTATATTACACTTAATAATTTATTTTACGATGGTAATTATACAATAATATAATTTTATTATACAGTAATATATACAATTATATAACTGAATAATATATTGTGGTATAAATCTATATATAAAATCTAATTCATAATCATTCCTTATGTATTTAATTATGGCAGTATTGGGTGCTTGGATGTGTCCTATGTCTGAGTGTGTGTGGGGGTGTGAATTGTGACATGAATTACACCTCTTGTTTTCCTAGCTTGTCCACATTGTTGAATTTGCTGGTGAAGAACACTTTCTGGACCTCCTTCATGGGGAAAATCTGTTCGGCCACCTTTAAAAATGCAACAACAAAAAAAATAAAATAAATAAATAAAAATAATCAAACATTTGCCGCCATCACCTCTAAGCTACAGGGGCCCTAATATATTTCATCAGCAATGTCTTACATCTGATGTATCATAAGGCATATATTTGGTAAGCGTATCATTAATTACCATTAATTGTTATGGTGCAAAAAATATTTATTGCTGAAAAACATGACTTACCTTCATCTGCACTAAAGCACTGACGCAGACAGATCTCTCTTTTTAATTTCATTATTTTAGTAGCTCAGACTGCCTTAAGATGGATCAGCATGCCCCGTCTGATTCACTAGTTACTAGAAAAAGAATCAAACAATTAATATCAGCAGCTATGCAATCAGTACACAGTTTAGCATTTACCCCGTAGTAACACACCCAACAGAAGCTGAAAACAGTCAGGGCTTTAAGCATATATAGATATGCAGGCGGGCACAAAGGTGGATGAATGGATGGATGAAAAGACATTGTCAGCACCAAAACTGTAAAGAAGTGAGTTGTTTTACATATTTTAACACAAATTTATTTTAAACACAATCTGTTTTTAAAAAATCAATTAGCACCTACTTTAAGTTTCCCAGATCCAGGCCTCCTCGTAATTTTCTCTTTTACATCATAGTCCTAGAATGAAATGATTTAGAATATGTAGTTATCTGAGTTATCTACAAAAACAGTAACATTCTGTGGATGTGGTTGTAAAGCAATGTACTAAAACGTGCTGCTAGTATCATGAACATGAATATGAAAAACCCATCCTTATGTGCTGATGTGAATGTAGGCAGATACTGTTATCTACAATACCCGGGTCTTCTCTGTCGGACACTGAGACTCTCTCAACCTCAGCAGCCCTCCTTGACATGTGACCATTTTCCTGGAATAAAAATACTGTTTTTAATTTCATATTTAAAATCTGTAGTTAACAGAATGCTAAAGTAGCTTAAACACAGTGGCACAAACGCAGGGTTTTCCCTGGGTTGTTGGCAGGCTTACGTGGTGTGGTCACTGGGCTTGGGCTTAGGTGGTGGGAGTAGGGAAAGAGTAGGGAAAACCTGAAATGTGTGTTAATAGACATTTCCTGAATAAATCATATAAACTTTGATCAACTGTCTCAGTTTCACAGCAATAATTTAAAGCACACATATCACCCATCATTCCAAAGAAAATGCTGGACCCACTATTTTAGGAGCAACTTGCAGGTTAACGTTCACATTTAATTAAGACGTGTATAAATAAGACATAAAAGGTGAATTGTCTTGTAGGAAATATTAAAAGCATTTATATTATCTGTACACTTAGAATTATAAAAAGTGATAGGTTTATTATAGTGCAGTTCAGCACTAACAACACTATAAACTAAGTAATTGTACCAGTCTTAACGCGTTGCAAGTATTACTAGGCATTTAAAAAGAGCACAATCAACTACCACCAGATAACAGACTGTTAATGCTAATGTTATAGTTTAGCTCACGTCCCAAGTAACTAATTTGAAGACATAGAATCCTGACACCTGTGTTATTTTCGGCTTTCTAAAATGGCCACTTATTTTTAATAACATTTTAGGCATAGTAAATATATCATTGTGTATTATAATAAACAGTTTAAGTTAATGACTTACCATCGAACTTCAGGGTTTAGCGCGCGCCGCTTCACCAACGTCTTTTTATCCATTTCTCACTTTCCAGGTAACAGTTTAGCCGTTGACGAGATTACCGTCGTCAGATTCTTGTCCTTTAATAAGTTCTGACTCAATAACACATGTGGCAGGAACTTTATCTTTAAGCAGATACACAGCGCGGACTTTAACACACTCGTTTATAAGAATTAAATCACTGAAACTGACACTAAATTTGTATTTCGCGCGGTTCACCTGACGCGAAGCTCGAGACGCTTGGTTGAAATAACGGTCTCAAATCAAGTGCGCATGTGCGCATGCCCAGATGTCCAGACTGACATGATGTCTGACATGATGTGTGTAGAAGAGAGGTTTGCGCAGAACAGGCAGAATAAAAGGTTATAAAGTCATCTGTCTGATGTAATATTGATGTAATGTAATATTTGTCCTGTCTGCATGAGGTTATTTGTATTTTTGTAGTATTATAAATATGTGTTGATCTGTGCTGTATTCTTTTTTTATTGGAATATTGTTAATCATCTATTTTTTTTAGATGTAAATAATGTCTTTTTGACATGTTTTTCATGTCATGTAATTAACTTACCCCCACACACATACATTTACACCCTTCATTCACATACCTACTTCAAATAATACATAAATATTATATACATTATTATTGTCTTGATATTTGTATATTGTCATTTACCTATATGACCATAGTTAATTAAACTGTAAATTACTGTAAACATCAAACATTAGAAGAGGTGACTATGAACTATTCCTAGTTGAACTTTAAACTGTAAGTTGACTGAATTTCACAATTCAACAATATCATGTTTACAGTTGAACTGTAAACTTCACAGGCAACATTATTAAACACCAGAGGATGTAGCCATGAACTTCATGGTAACATGAGAGTTCACAGTTGTACTTATGGTCAAACTGTAAAAGTGACAGTAGAACTATGAACTATAATGGTTCAACTGTAAACTTAACAGTTTTACTGTAAACTTCACAGTCAATATTATTAAACACTGAAAAGGTTAGAATGAACTTCATAGTGACATGAGAGTTCACAGTTGTACTCATGGTCAAACTGTAAAAATGACAGTAGAACTGTGAACTTTTATGGTTCAACTGTAAACTTAACAGTTTTACTGTAAAACTTCACAGTAAATTTTTTCCTGGGTACACTGTGGAAATAAATGGTCATGGCACTCAAACAAGGTACTGGACATGGCTTTTATTGTTTACTCAGAACACACATTCTCCCCATTTGTCCCTCAGTAGCTTGAACAGATTTATACTGTATATACAAAAGAAGAGACATTAAAAACAGCAACAAAAACAACAACACTATAACAGCTGAATGTGGCGATTTCCATGTTGCTCAGCAAAACGCTTCATGAATTTATCTACAATTATAAACAGTAAGCTGCATTATTCGATTGTGAGTGTTCTAACCAGGGATGAGATTTGTACCAGTCGCTGTGGAAGCTTCTCCTGGCTCCTCCCTGGAGGGAAACTCTCTCATACTGGCTCCTCACCTCACACCTGGACTTGGATACGTCTAGAAGATGGAGGGAGGAGAGATTCAAACTGCATTACATCTGAACTAATTATACATTATAACAACTAGTAAAAACATCATCAATTTGGAACAGTCAGTGATTAGTTATAACCATCAGACTGTGTTAACACACACTAACATTTTAGCCTGGGAGAGTATTTTCAGCTTCATTTCTGTAAGATTTAAAGTAACTTCACAATGTTTTCCTTGACAATATAAATAAAATGTGCTCTCGACTTTTGGCACTGATCTGACGCCATACACTCTGACATAGACTGGTCCCATCAAGTGTGAATTTCTGGTCAAGGTCGGGATTCATTACAACCCTGGTAAAGTTGTTAATAAAGATAAATAAATTAATTAATTATTATGTGATTCTATTAGAAGCACATAAATGTTGCTGTGTTATTAGGACTACATGGGATGAGATCAAGATCAATCCCAGCCTTCACATAGTGAAATAATTAGATTAAATTAATGTAGCAAGATTTTAAGATCAAATAAGTTAGTCTAAATGGAAACAGGGAGAAAATATATTAGCATATTAACCAACTCTGTATAAAAATGAATGTGTCCTGCATTAATGAATCATTTTGAACTTATACTGTATTTTATTAGCATAAATATCTCTTTAAATAAGGTTTACGCTTGAATAGTAGATAACAAGAGATACACATACTATTTGAAATTATAATTTAAACGACCTAATTATATTTAATAGAAAGTTTAATCACAATGTGCGGAATACTGTGAACTAGCGTCATTCATTTTGGCTTTCAGCAAAGTAAATTAAACAAACTATGAACAAAACGTTGGATTAAATACGTTTTCTGTCATTAACAGATTTATCTGCTTATATCATTATTCACGGTCTGTTTTTGTCCTGTTTGTCTTTATAAATCGAGAAACCGATTGCTAGGAATCGATTCCTGGAATCAACACTAAACTCATATAGTCACATTACTACGGTTATGAATCGACTCGTTCGGAATCGGAATGTGAATACAGTGGGCGTGGCTACAGCGAGCTGCTCATAGCTGATTGGACGAGGCTTTCTACTCGTTCCAGAAAGTTGTAGAATGACCAAAAAGAGTATAAATAAGAGGAGAGAGTCGGATACTCAGCATTCAGAGGGAAGACACCGAACAGAAGAGATATATCTGCTGCAGAACTACTGCTCACTAAACATCAAAATCAGCTTCTTAACAGCCTGGTATGTACCGATATCTACTTTCCTTACCTGTGTAATGGGATACAATTACAGTTTTTCTCAGTTGCTTTGGTGCATTTCTCTGATCAGAATTATAATTATCATAACTAGGGCTGGGCGATATGGATCAAAAATAATATCTCTATATATTTTAGCTGAACGGCGATATACGATATATATCTCGATATTTTTTCATCCCATAAGGTAATAACAAAAAGACACTTCTGAGACAAAGCTACATGTTCCAAATGTTATACAGGCACTTTTATTAACATTCAGCTGTAGATGAACATGAGAAATTCCTCAAAAATAAACTATTGGCATATATTAAATCAGGGGTCACCAACCTTTTTGAAACAGAGGGCTACTTTAAGGGTGCTGAGTAAGCCAAAGGGCTACTTGTAGGATACAAACTTCCTGAATAACAAAGTTGCATGGTTCACCTTTAATGATAATATGTGTGACACGAAGCCTCTCTCCACATTGTGCCGCTCTCTGTCGTCGTCCCACGAATCAAACACTTTTCCTCCCAATCACTGTGAAAATATTAAGCTCTCTTTTGCTTTTCTTGTGTGTGTTTTCATTATTATTTTTTCGGGGTAAAACCCGCATCTCGCTCCCCATAGTAGCTGCGCTCGCTCGCTCGTCTCAGCGTTCTGCGCCCGATATAAAACTCCGCACCCAGACCAGATCAAAGCTCATATAAACAGTTTTGTTCTTGAAATTTTATATTCAGTATTGTCAACAACGAAAATATCATGTTTAGACGGAGCTCTGTAGTCACTAGAGCTGTTTAGAACATGTCCTGCGGGGGAGTCACGTGGTGGGGCAGTGAGGGAGAGGTGCGGGGCAGGTGAGGGAGAGGGGCGGGGCAGGTGAACATGTGCAGAGACAAACTGGGAGAAGAGAAAGACGAACTGTCGGATCTAACTGGAACGCAACATTTATATCGATATACGCGATATTGTCTTATCTTATATCGCGTATGAAAATATATCGATATATCGCCCAGCCCTAATCATAACTGTTAGTTCAACCTCCACAAGATTTAGTCATTAGTGAACATCACAGTAGCAGTTTCTCATTCCTTCCAACAAATTGCAAATGCTTTTGGACATGCATCAATTGCTTCCATACAATTCTCTGCTGTTTTATAACATTATCATTTGCTTATGTCATGCCAGTCAAAATGAACTATACTTATAAATGCTGAATAGTCGTTCCCTATGGAACTAATAGTCCTCATTTCATTGCTTGAATCATTACATACAAAAATGTTGAACTAGTTGTCAAAATCAGTATGTTGTATGTTCCAATTCAGTTCCAATATGTACTGCAATATTGTTTACAGTTGTGCACAGCTCTACCCAAAGGGTGCTTCTTATGTTTGTTGTAAATAAGTTTGTACTTTGCTTTAGCACAATGCTGTGAAGAGCATATGCAGTAAAAATGTGAAACATATATATTGAGTGTCTTGTACTCATTTACCTCACTACATACAGTAATGTGTGACTTAACTGTAGATTTCAGATGTGTGTGCTAATAGTGTATAATATAATAGTGTATAGTATAATAGTGTATAGTATAATAGCGTATAGTATAATAGTGTATAGTATAAAAGCGTATAGTATAATAGCGTATAGTATTATAGTGTATAGGATAATAGTGTATAGTATAATAGTGTATAGTATTATAGTGTATAGTATAATAGTGTATAGTATAATAGCGTATAGTATAATAGTGTATAGTATTATAGTGTATAGGATAATAGTGTATAGTATAATAGTGTATAGTATTATAGTGTATAGTATAATAGTGTATAGTATAATAGCGTATAGTATAATAGTGTATAGTATAATAGCGTATAGTATAATAGTGTATAGTATAAAAGCGTATAGTATAATAGTGTATAGTATAATAGTGTATAGTATAATAGTGTATAGTATAATAGTGTATAGTATTATAGTGTATAGTATAATAGTGTATAGTATAATAGCGTATAGTATAATAGTGTATAGTATAATAGCGTATAGTATAATAGTGTATAGTATAATAGCGTATAGTATAATAGTGTATAGGATAATAGTGTATAGTATAATAGTGTATAGTATTATAGTGTATAGTATAATAGTGTATAGTATAATAGCGTATAGTATAATAGTGTATAGTATAATAGCGTATAGTATAATAGTGTATAGTATAAAAGCGTATAGTATAATAGTGTATAGGATAATAGTGTATAGTATAATAGTGTATAGTATTATAGTGTATAGTATAATAGTGTATAGTATAATAGCGTATAGTATAATAGTGTATAGTATAAAAGCGTATAGTATAATAGCGTATAGTATTATAGTGTATAGGATAATAGTGTATAGTATAATAGTGTATAGTATTATAGTGTATAGTATAATAGTGTATAGTATAATAGCGTATAGTATAATAGTGTATAGTATAATAGTGTATAGTATTATAGTGTATAGTATAATAGTGTATAGTATAATAGCGTATAGTATAATAGTGTATAGTATAATAGCGTATAGTATAATAGTGTATAGTATAAAAGCGTATAGTATAATAGTGTATAGTATAATAGTGTATAGTATAATAGTGTATAGTATTATAGTGTATAGTATAATAGTGTATAGTATAATAGCGTATAGTATAATAGTGTATAGTATAATAGCGTATAGTATAATAGCGTATAGTATAATAGCGTATAGTATAATAGTGTATAGGATAATAGTGTATAGTATAATAGTGTATAGTATTATAGTGTATAGTATAATAGTGTATAGTATAATAGCGTATAGTATAATAGTGTATAGTATAATAGCGTATAGTATAATAGTGTATAGTATAAAAGCGTATAGTATAATAGTGTATAGGATAATAGTGTATAGTATAATAGTGTATAGTATTATAGTGTATAGTATAATAGTGTATAGTATAATAGCGTATAGTATAATAGCGTATAGTATAATAGCGTATAGTATAATAGTGTATAGTATAAAAGCGTATAGTATAATAGTGTATAGTATAATAGTGTATAGGATAATAGTGTATAGTATAATAGTGTATAGTATTATAGTGTATAGTATAATAGTGTATAGTATAATAGCGTATAGTATAATAGTGTATAGTATTATAGTGTATAGTATAATAGTGTATAGGATAATAGTGTATAGTATAATAGTGTATAGTATTATAGTGTATAGTATAATAGTGTATAATATAATAGCGTATAGTATAATAGCGTATAGTAAAATAGTGTATAGTATAATAGCGTATAGTATAATAGCGTATAGTATAATAGCGTATAGTATAATAGCGTATAATATAATAGCGTATAGTATAATAGCGTATAATATAATAGCGTATAGTATAATAGCGTATAGTATAATAGCGTATAATATAATAGCGTATAGTATAATAGCGTATAGTATAATAGCGTATAGTATAATAGCGTATAGTATAATAGTGTATAGTATAATAGTGTATAGTATAATAGTGTATAGTATAATAGTGTATAGTATAATAGCGTATAGTATAATAGTGTATAGTATTATAGTGTATAGTATAATAGCGTATAGTATAATAGCGTATAATATAATAGTGTATAGTATAATAGCGTATAGTATAATAGCGTATAGTATAATAGCGTATAGTATAATAGTGTATAGTATAATAGTGTATAGTATAATAGTGTACAGTATAATAGTGTATAGTATAATAGTGTATAGTATAATAGTGTATAGTATAATAGTGTATAGTATAATAGTGTATAGTATAATAGCGTATAGTATAATAGCGTATAGTATAATAGCGTATAATATAATAGCGTATAGTATAATAGCGTATAGTATAATAGCGTATAGTATAATAGCGTATAGTATAATAGTGTATAGTATAATAGTGTATAGTATAATAGTGTACAGTATAATAGTGTATAGTATAATAGTGTAAAGTATAATAGTGTATAATATAATAGTGTATAGTATAATAGTGTATAGTATAATAGTGTATAATATAATAGTGTATAGTATAATAGTGTATAGTATAATAGTGTATAGTATAATAGTGTATAGTATAATAGTGTATAATATAATAGTGTATAGTATAATAGTGTATAGTATAATAGTGTATAGTATAATAGTGTATAATATAATAGTGTATAGTATAATAGTGTATAGTATTACAGATTGAACTGTCATAATGAAAACATGACGAAGCCATTTGACCATCTTGTTCATAAACAATGGTGTCAGGACTTTTTATTTTGATGACACTGACACTTTCATTGACATGAATACTTGCTTTTGAGGAATGAACTCTCCATTCTGAGCAAGTGACGGCGTGCTTTTGCAGGTTATCAACTAGATTTTGCAGTTTGTACTGATTGTTTTGAGAAATGCACTTACTGTTGTGAAATGTTAACAGTGATGTGAGAAATGCACCAAAGCGACTGAGAAAAACGTTTGTTACTACCGACTACGTATTTAATAATTATAGTGATTATTTATGATTCATATTACAGTACTTCTGAGTTACCTTTATGTAATCTCCATCTATGACTACAATATAATGCAACTGGTAGGACAAACTGAATAAACTTCTATTTTAGATAGATGGATGGATAGTTGGATGGATGGATGGATGGATGGATAGATAGATAGTTGGATGGATGGATGGATGGATGGATGGATGGATGGATGGATGGATGGATGGATGGATGGATAGATAGATAGATAGATAGATAGATAGATAGATAGATAGATAGATAGATAGATAGATGGATGGATGGATGGATGGATGGATGGATGGATGGATGGATGGATAGTTGGATGGATGGATGGATGGATGGATAGATAGATAGTTGGATGGATGGATGGATAGATAGATAGTTGGATGGATGGATGGATGGATGGATGGATGGATGGATGGATGGATGGATGGATAGATAGATAGATAGATAGATAGATAGATAGATAGATAGATAGATAGATAGATAGATAGATGGATGGATGGATGGATGGATGGATGGATGGATGGATGGATGGATGGATGGATGGATAGTTGGATGGATAGATAGATAGATAGATAGATAGATAGATAGATAGATAGATAGATAGATAGATAGATAGATAGATAGATAGATAGATAGATGGATGGATGGATGATGGATAGATAGATAGATAGATAGATAGATAGATAGATAGATAGATAGATAGATAGATAGATAGATAGATAGATAGATAGATAGATAGTTGGATGGATGGATGGATGGATGGATGGATGGATGGATAGTTGGATGGATAGATAGATAGATAGATAGATAGATAGATAGATAGATAGATAGATAGATAGATAGATAGATAGATAGATAGATAGATAGTTGGATGGATGGATGGATGGATGGATGGATGGATGGATGGATGGATGGATGGATGGATAGATAGATAGATAGATAGATAGATAGATAGATAGATAGATAGATAGATAGATAGATAGATAGATAGTTGGATGGATGGATAGATAGATAGATAGATAGTTGGATGGATGGATGGATGGATGGATGGATGGATGGATGGATGGATGGATGGATAGATAGATAGATAGATAGATAGATAGATAGATAGATGGATGGATGGATGGATGGATGGATGGATGGATGGATGGATGGATGGATGGATGGATGGATGGATGGATGGATGGATGGATGGATAGATAGATAGATAGATAGTTGGATGGATGGATGGATGGATGGATGGATGGATGGATGGATGGATGGATGGATGGATAGATAGATAGATAGATAGATAGATAGATAGATAGATAGATAGATAGATAGATAGATAGTTGGATGGATGGATAGATAGATAGATAGATAGATAGATAGATAGATAGATAGATAGATAGATAGATAGATAGATAGATAGATAGTTGGATGGATGGATAGATAGATAGATAGATAGATAGATAGATAGATAGATAGATAGTTGGATGGATGGATGGATGGATGGATGGATGGATGGATGGATGGATAGATAGATAGATAGATAGATAGATAGATAGATAGATAGATAGATAGATAGATAGATAGATAGATAGATAGTTGGATGGATGGATGGATGGATGGATGGATGGATGGATGGATGGATAGATAGATAGATAGATAGATAGATAGATAGATAGATAGATAGATAGATAGATAGATAGTTGGATGGATGGATGGATGGATGGATGGATGGATGGATGGATGGATGGATGGATGGATGGATGGATAGATAGATAGATAGATAGATAGATAGATAGATAGATAGATAGATAGATAGATAGATAGATAGATAGATAGATAGTTGGATGGATGGATGGATGGATGGATGGATGGATGGATGGATAGATAGA